>NW_017671479.1:137541-233857 GCF_001879085.1 Nicotiana attenuata
GGTTGGGGGGGGAGGAAATCAACGGGAAAACACCATAGCTAATGATAATAGAGCTCAAGCAAGTTACCTCACTGAATATCCTTGAATCCCCTTCAAAAATCCTCCCAAAAGCTCCAAAGTCCGTGTTCAAAAATAGAGGAAATGAGCAAAATTCGCGAAGTCTTCTATTTATAGGTTCTGCCCAGGCTTTCCGCACCTGCGGCTCAAACCGCGCACCTGCAGTGCCGTTTCTGCGCAAAAACCTCCGCATCTGCGGAAAAATCGCTTAAAATCCCTGGACCGCTTCCGCGCCTCTAGACCGCATTTGTGATCATCGCAAGTGCGGGATTGGCATCGCACCTGCGGACCAACACACGCACCTGCGCCCTCTCTTCCGCTTCTGCGACCATCGCGGGTACAGCAAACCCCTCGCACCTACGGACTCTGCCAGCCCCTCTTCCTTTCGCTTCTGCGGTCACATTCCTACTTCTGCGGCTCCCACTCCGCATGTGCTGTTATAACAGCCGAGTTCAACTTTAGCAATTCCTCCAATTTCCAAACTTGTTCCGTCAATCACCCGAAATCAACCCGAGGCCCTCGGGACCTCAACCGAACATACCAACAAGTCATATAATCCCATACGAACATAGTCGAGCCTTCGAATCACTCAAAATAACATCAAAACACCAACCTACCCTCGGATTCAAGCCTAAGTACTTCTAAACTTCCAAATTCCGCGAACGGCCGAAACCTACCAAACCACGTCCGAATGACCTCAAATTTTACACACAAGTCACGAATGACACCATGAACCTATTCCAACTTTGGAAAATCCATTCCGACCCCGATATCAAATTTTTCACTGCCGACCGAAATCGCCAAATTTCCAACTTTCGCCAATTCAAGCCTAATTCTACTACGGACCTCCAAAACACATTCCGAACGCGCTCCCGAGTTGAAAATCACCTAACGGAGCTAACAGAACCATCAAAATTCAAATCCGAGATCGTTTACACATAAGTCAACATCCTGTCAACTTTTCCAACTTAAACTTTTCCTAAGAGACTAAGTGTCTCAATTTACTCCAAAACCACTCCGGACTCGAACCAATTAACCCGGTAAGACATAATACACCTGAAGAACACAAATGAAGCAGAAAAAATGAGAAACAGAGCTGCAACTCTCGAAACGACCTACCGGATCATTACAACCATAGACATGGAGCCATGGATAAGTCAGCTTCCGACAGACAGAGAAATTACATTAGGTCCGAGTTCAATGTAGTTGAATTAATATGAACGAGGTACAACATCCTTGAATCGAAACTTCTAAGCAGCTTCAGAATTTGCTATTATGAGCCACGTGGGTGTAATGACTTATAGGATGTAACCACATTTAATATAGTAGTCGCCCTAAATTTAATACTACTATCTCTCTGACAAAGAGAATTGAATGAATGAAGAAAAAATGCATGTGTATCTTTTTACGAGGTACTCGGAATCAGAAATTTATAAGTTTATTATCTGTCAATAAATTTATAACTCATCTTAGTTACTCCCGTCCAAAATAAGTGATTTTTCCAGATTTCAAGAATGAATTAATTATTTTTTTCCTACATTGTCCTTAGAGTAAATAGTGTTGGAATATGTGTTAAGATTGTTTATGTGAGATAGTAAAGGTTAATATGGTCAATTCCATTGCTAATTAATGCTAAAAGGTGAATTTCTTAATCTGTGTGAAAACATCCAAAAAATCACTAATTTTGAACCGAAGAGAGTATTAAATTTGTAAGTAAATATTTATATATATTTAATAAATTATTTAATACAAATTCAAAGTTTAAGCAAAAAAATTAAGAAATTCGTCAGAACACATATCTAACACTCTAGCTCCACTGGAGTCTAGGGGTGTTCGTAAAAACCCGAAAAATCGAATCAAACCGAAAACCAAACCAAACCGACCAAAAAAATCGATACTTTTTGGTTTGGTTTGGTTTTGGTTTTGGTTTTGAATTTTAAAAACCGATTAGATTTGGTTTGGTTTTGGTTTTATTCAAAAAATTAACCGAAAAAATCGAACCAAACCACTATAGGAGTAGCTATTTCAAATTTATTATTACACCTATATATATGTATATTTTTATACAAAGTTTCAAAAATTTTAAGGTGAATGTTAATCGTTTGCACTTTTAGTACAGTTCTTTACCTTTATATTCTAGTTTAATTGGTAGTTTTCTTTTGTTAAGTGTAAGAATCCATTTCATGTTAAAAAATATATATTTTTAATTGAGTCCTTAAATTATTCCTCACTATTTGATTCAATTATCATCAATATATTGTAGTAAATAATAGATTTCTCAAAGGGCAATTGATTTGATAGTGTTTCGTTGAAAATGTGGTCGCCGGAATATGTGTTTGGTAGTGTATGCCTTATATTTACGAAAAAATCGACAAATAACCGAAAAACCGACAAAACCCGACATAAACCGAATCGAGAAAAAACCGACTTAATTGGTTTGGTTCGGTTCTAATATTTGAAAAATCAACTTACTTGATTTGGTTTCTCTTTAGGTAAAAATTGATCCAAACCGAACCATGAACACCCCTGCCCGAGTCATTAGTATCAGTGAAGTTTCTCTATCCCTTTCAGTTTCTGAAAACCTTTGAATCCACGCAACAACCCCTCGTACAGTGTACTAAAAAAAGCAAACATTATTTTACATAAATATTGCAACTGCCCAATGAATGTTAATATGTAGAATATAGCTTTGCTTCTGTCTATAATTAGAATGGTCCAACATGGAAGACAATATTGGAACCATGTTCGAGAGGGTCCAAACCTATTTATAATTTCTGCTGACCTTTTTTGACTTTTTAAATTCTTACATTTTTTAAGCTTTGGTCATTCTGTCAAAAGCCAATTTCTTGGGTCAAAAAATATGTTTTTTTAACCGAACAACTTTAATTTGGTTTTTGAAGTTTTTCAAATACTTCTTTAAACCTAACGGTAAAGTAAAAAGTGAACATAGCAAAGCTGAACGTTAGGCCATAATCCCCGTCTATCGCTTTATTGTGAAAGACCAGATTGGCTCGTTCTGCCATAAGTACCTCCATATTCCGCTGAGTAGAATTCGACGATGGGTTTGAGTCGATGATTGTAAAACTTCATTTGTTTGATCTTGATTTGCGTATAAATTCCGGAACTATGGACCTAGCTGCTTCTTCTATTCTTTTCCCTGGCGCAGCTTGGCCATCCTGGACTTGAACCAGAGACCTCGCCCGTGAAGTAAATCATCGCACCTACGGTCCATAACCGAAACCGAGATATAGAGAGGGCTGTCCTTTTGTTGTCTCGAAGAGACAAAAGCACTCATATGAATGGTGCTAATTCCCATGGCGGCGCAGAACGAACTAATCCGCGACCAGCAAGTTTTCCGAAAGCGAACTGAATGGTACTTTCAAAAAATCTTGCTTCAAATCAAAGAAAGAAGGTCTATTTTCCCACGTAGTTCGTCGGTCAAACCAACGATTCTCTTCTCAAAGTAATAGAGAGTATTTTTCTAGTTAGACTTCTATCAATGGAATGAAAGAACCATCCCTTCCTATTTCTTTGTTTGTCCTGTCAGATAGAAAGAAAATTAGACCCCAAAGAGCTCTATGTTTTATAGGCTTTATCATATTCAGTCGGAAGAGTTTAGGTAATACTTTCAAAGTGACTCTCGACGGGAGAATCCAGGCTATTCAGGAAGAATCGCAGCAATTCCCCAATCCTAACGAAGTAGTTCCTCCGGAATCCAATGAACAACAACGATTACTTAGGATCAGCTTGCGAATTTGTGGCACCGTAGTAGAATCATTACCAATGGCACGCTGTGCGCCTAAGTGCGAAAAGACAGTGCAAGCTTTGTATTTTCCTAATTGTGTTTTCTGTATTTTCACGCGAAGTTGCTTATGCTGTATTTGGAAGAATTAAATTAGGTCAGCAAGTCGAAGTTGGAATGTCCTTTTTAGCAGCTTTGAGAAATTGGTTAAATTTCAAAGCTACTATTTTTAGGATGTATATGGTTGTTTTCACCGTAATTAGGCGTCATGTCAACTTACAATATTGGTAAAATTTTGTCAATACTTCACGAACTTAATAAACTAGTCTTAAAATACGCACGTTGCGCGTGTATTTTATGTCAATGATTTCTATATTATAAAAATTACATAGTCTGAATTATTTAATATACAATCAAAAAAATCAAATTTCTAAAAAAATGATGAACATTAATCACATTTATATCCAACTTAATAAAAGAAGATCTATGCTCCACAAATACCTTATTTTGGACTTTCATTAGAGATATATGTAGGTTCTCGGGCCATATTTTCTAGGTAGATTCGAATGAAGTAACAATTAATGTAAAAACAACTAATTGAAAAGCATGAGTCATGCTTTTAATCCTCCAAGCTACCAACTAATGAACTATATACCATTTGATCCCTCTAAGAGCAACAAAATATTAATTGTGATAATAAATGTTGGTTCTTTATTTTGCTCAATGATGGGTAATATCACCTAGCCGCTAATCACTAATTTGATATTTGTTTGCAATTACATGTAATACCTATCCGGTAGTTAGATTTATCGACACTATGAGCGACCACGAATCTCTATGACAATACTTTTGATAAGTATTTTATTAACATTTTCTTATAAAGAATAACTTGACATAGCTAATATTTTAATAATACAAACCTTAAATCTTTAAAATTTTAGCGATCTGAAAATAATCATGAGCTCCTAAATGTGATTTTTGTACAATTTGGTTTACGTATTCGTCTCTTGGTATCTTAAAGCGGAAGACTTCTAATGTCACCTGGAGTATTGTTATTCTAAGCGAAACAACAATCCCTAAAATTATAACTGTGAGCGTTATTGTGTTAAAACACAAAATCAGAAAAACTGTTAGAAAAATAAAAGAAACTAGAAAAACAGAAGAGTTTAAGAAATATTCCGAGTCCACAATTTGCTTGTGTGTCCTTAAGGAATTTTAACCCCTCACACGTTGCCAAGGTAATGGATTAAATCCTCCCAGGATAAAACGGAATAAACCTTCCTGCAACAGTGGCAATACAAACTGCAGGATACCAACGAACTTAAAGAACGAAGCAAAATCACACTTACGAATTTGAGAGAGAGAGACTGCGAATTAGAATGCAGTATATTCAGAAAGAAAGAAGTTCTGGAGTGTTTTTCGTGTGTAGAAAATGGAGCCTTGCCTCAAAAATTATAGGCAATTATCAGAAGAGGTGTTTGGAAAAGGTGCCTTTTCAGAAGAATACGCTGCCTGCCGCGGTTCCACCGCGGTCGCGGCAGAACCGCGGTCAGAGAGGCTTTCTGAACCTGCCTGCCGCGGTTCTACCGCGGTCGCGGCAGAACCGCGGCCAGAGAGGCCTCAGTGATTTGGCATTTAATTAATTATTAAATAATTAAATAAATTTTGTCCAAAAATAACCAAAGCCAAAGCCAAGCGAGCGACGACGACGGCGCGAGGGTTCATTCTCTTCAACTCCTTTTAAGAGCTTTAAGAAGTGATTCTATATATAAGCACCCAAATGTGGTTGTCCCTCACCAATGAGGGACAAAGTGCAAGACAAAAGTTCACTTCTACAAATTTTCAATTTCCCTCCATTTTATTTCCCTCCATTTCCAATTCACACTTCTTTTACTTTAAAGCCCAATGGCTTAAAGTCCAACAATAACTTCTTGTGAAAAATAATTTATCCAGCTCATATAAGTAATTTCACTGTAACTACATTCCTAATATTGGGAGTTCTTGTATAGTTCAAATAGAAAAGATAAAATATTCAAAACTCCAGTTAATTTTATTGGTCTAAATATAAAACAATAATTAGACGATAATTTTTTCCAATGTGATATTTATTTTTTAAATTATTAAAAGGTCAATCGATTTTGCATTGAAGTTTCGTACTTTTATAATAGTTTGATTGAAGAAGATAAAATTAAAAGAAAAATAAAATATTATCCTATATATTAGCAGTTTTTAATTTTAGCCTCATATTATTTACCACACAATTAGAATATATTAATATAATTTGTTGCAAATACTAAGTGAAGTAAAATTGTTCTCCAACAAAATTACTCATTTGTTATAAAATAATAAAAGAAGAAGAACACTATTGCAGAGAAAAGTAGAGAGAGAGGATTCTTATTGATTTGGAGTGAATTACAATGGAATAGAACCCTCTATTTATAGGGAGAGAGTGACTTAGCCACCAAGTAATAAACCCTAGAATCTCTCTAAATATAGACATTCACCGTAAATAAAATTCTATTTATAACACTCCCCCTTGAATGTCTATTCAACAGATAATATGCCTCGTTAAAACCTTAACTAAAATAAAACCCAATGGGAAAAAAATTTCTAGAAAAGGAAAAAGAGTACACATATCTAACAATACGCCTTTTGGTTGCCTCGTTAAAAACCTTGCAAGGAAAACCCAATGGGACAAAACCTTGTATGGAAAAAAGAGTACAACGCGTATTAACTCCCCCTGATGAGAGCATCATTCACATCCTTAAGCATTTGCATTCCAATCTTGTGCACCATCTTCAAAAGATCTTTGGTAGAGATTTGATGAACAAATCAGCCATATTAACTTGAATGAATATATTGCACCTTGAAATCATCATTCTTGATAGAGATGAATTGTCTTCATATGATCTTGTTGGATCGTCAGTTCAATATCTTCACATAGAGGTGAAAACTTTTGCTATCATATTATCATGCATATAGTTATAGCAAGATACATTTGTGCACAAATTGCACTGAGGATGCAGTACTTCATGACCATGAATTCTATATGCTTTAAGCAATTTAAATCCTTCAGGGATTGTTAAGTCATATAAGCCATATAATAGACTTTAGATGCATATCAAGTTTTCTTGTCATGCTAGACATATAAGATATCGAAAACCGATTGCACATACCATTGACTTATACTTTCAAGTGTTTGAACTACATGTCTTTCATATGAAACCAATTTTACTTGAATTGTTTCTTCAGACTTAAGATCCTCATATATATATATATATTTAGCGCTATCATAGATGTCGTCGACAAACATTTTATATCAGTTTCAATATTTTTTTCATAAAGACATAACATAGAGATCTCTTCATTCATATTTTCAGGTACCTGAATCTCTCTTGAGATTTTATGAAGTGTTATGTCATGTGATCTTCTAGATCACTTGCCTCCTTTATTATGATCATTTTGATCATTTGCTCATCTTCTTTATCAAGAAGTTTATTTGAAACCGATTTTTCTATATGCTTTAAGCGTACTATAGACTTTGTCCTTCTAGGACTTAATAGGAGCATTTGCAATGAGAATATAATTACTTTCTTTGGGCCAGCAAATGCGTCTGGCATGCTTTGCAATATATTGCAAATGAATTATCCTTTTATGAACTTCAAGTTCATATATCTTATTCGAGGATCGAGATGTATAAATAATAATTCATTCCATGTAACTTTTTCTCAACTGTTTATCATGTCTTCCCCTCATGTTAGAAAAACTAACTTGGTACCTCAACTTTGAGAATCCCCCTTTGTGCGTTATGGTGTTAATCAAAATCTACACCGCACATCAATAATAATAAGATGAAATTATTTGGTTCCTGACCCTGAACCACTTGTGAGGGGAGAAAATAATATACTTTGGTATATAACGTATATCAAACTGATATAGATAACTTTGTTCTCATAAGCAATTGTTTGGCTATTAAGTAGAGGCACTTAATAAATCATTTTGCTAAACCAACTGTGATGTAAACCAACTTATCAAGATGAACTTCTTGAATAGAAAATCTGGAAATTATGCTCTAAATCAAATTATTGAGCAAGTTACCTCGCAAACACCATGTTGCGGGTTAATAATAATCGCACATGTAACCATCTCATAGATGCATCTTATATGGTATAACCATTGAAATGGCCCATATTGACCTTTGATATTTCCAGCATTCATGGGATTCAACCTCAATTTCAGCTGGTCTATTAATTAATGAGAACAAGTAACATAAGAGAATTCATAAAGAACTTTCTAGTTCTTTAATATTTACCCATGTGAATTCTCTACTATTTTTGCACATCATACTTAAATTGATATGCTAAACCAATTATGCCAACTGAATAAATTATCAATATTGATAAACTTCAGGTTTACACCATGACGTGTGAATAAACTCCAAGTTTATTATGATATGGGTTTATATATCAATAAACATCCACTTTAGTGTGGTTATTCTTTTATTTGTGTAGTAACAAACCGGAGAATAAAGCGGGTAGCTTTTCACATACATATTATCCCGCTACAAGTTGTAGTAATAGAAGTATTAACTCTTTCCTTTATTTATAGTCTCAAATATAATCCAACCGCTTTCGCGTATACTTTGGAAACTGAAATAAGTTTCTTTGAGACTTACTACAACACAATACCCTTATTGGTAATTAATTGGGTTTCTCCAAAATATTAATAATTGGCTCTTCCAGAGCTCTCAATTAATTTGGTACTACCACATATTCATCAACATCCATATGGTAAATATCTCTTTTAAAGAGAAAGTTATACCATTATGGTTATGGTCAAAATTATATGCAAGATCTGTTTCTTGCATTACCGTTTGTCTTTTAACAATCACAATGCCAAAATATATTTGGCGTACAATAGGTACGTGACCAATGACCATTCATACCATAATAATGACATTATTTTCTTATATCATCTCAAACCTCCCTCTAGAGGTGAGTGTGGTATATTCACTACTACTACACGTTCATATTCTTCAAGAATGAATATGTATTCATAAAAAGATGTTGTCACGTTCACATCATGAATGGACCATAATCATCTATATGTGCTTTATAAAATCTCATGTCAAATCGATGACAAATATTTTCCACAAAGTGGGGATTATTTTGAAGAATCCTTATTATTCTCATTATCACAATGATGACGATTATAATTTCGTCTATTGCCACGTCCACATCCATTGATACATTCATAGTGATAATTTTGTCTTCTTTCAGACTTATCACATACTGCTATCACATTCTCTTAGAGGAATGAGAATGGAGCAAATTCAATGGGACGAGTTTCCACTTTTTGTGCCCATAATCATACATGAATTTGTTCATGGCAAGACATAGAAATTTTTACCACTTCAGATGGTTATAATTTCTTACAAATCCACTTAGAGTTGTAATCAAAATTTATTGTCTTTGCTTGTATTTAAAACCAAATTATAGAATAAAAGAGAAAAATACGGTAAAATACTTACCTTAAATCCAGAATTTAAGAATGAAGGAAATTCATATAACAAATGACAATCATTATGACCAATCCCAAAGCTTCTACTCAATTGGTTAGAGTCTCGTGCTGATAACGTGTTATAAAATAATAAAAGAAGAAGAACACTATTGCAGAGAAAAGTAGAGAGAGAGGATTCTTATTGATTTAGAGTGAATTACAATGGAATAGAACCCTCTATTTATAGGGAGAGAGTGACTTAGCCACCAAGTAAACCCTAGAATCTCTCTAAATATAGACATTCACCATAAATAAAATTCTATTTATAACATCATTGATGTTAAAAAATACTTTTCCATTATGAATACAATTCCAATTGCCATGTAAAACTATTTCCAAAAGAAGAACGTCTATAAATTTTATACCATCGTCCAAATAAAGACTCTCTACACATATATTTAAGGTACAAATTAAATCAAATTTTAAAGTTCTAAACTTTAGGTACCTAGTATAAACTAGAAAAGATTTTATATCAAATTTTTAATGAATGTTCAGGTCCTAAATATTAGGAAAATAATTAAATGACTATTTTATCTAGTGTGAACTCTACTTTTAAAGGGTAAAAAAGGCGAACGACATTTCGCTAAGGGGCTTTGTGTTAATATATATATATATATATATATATATATATTATAATATTTATTATATATATATATATATATATATATATATTATATATATATATATATATTAATAATATTGTACAGAATTTGGTTCACGGACAAATTAAGTTATTTCAGGAGTATAGTTCTTGGATCATTTTCACAGTTTATCCAAGGATAGCTAATTTAGGGATTATTTATCTAACCTTCCTAGTGAAATAAAATAAGTACCAAATTTAGGATATCCTGAAATTAGTTAATACCTTCAATCAAATAAGTATAAATTCAATCTTACACTTAATTCTGAAATATCTCACCTTATCCCATGAACTCGTTCGATTATATTTGCCGTCCCAATCATCATTAATTGCTTTGCTGTAATGGAATTTCGTGCTTACATTTTTTAAACTTTTGATTTTTCAAAAATTTGGTCAAAAGGCTCAAAAGTAATGATTTAGCTAGCGTTTGGACGTAAATGTGGCTTAAACTTGAAAAAATGAGTCTTTTAAGATGAGATGAATAATAGTTTTTGAAAGTTGAAATTATGTTTGAAATTGTATTATATTTTTGTAAGAAAACTAAAATCTTACATGATTTACCATTTTTTTAAACTTGGAAACTCATTTTTGAAAATTTTGCAAAGTTCAGTTCAATGTATATTGTATAACCAAAAATATTTTAAATTTTTTTTTTCGGAAAAAAGAAAGAATATGGACAAACGGGTCCTCAGAATTCAAGTGGATAAACAAATGGGGAGGATTATTATTTGCTCGTTTTATGTCAGCAACTATACCTTTGACTCTCCCTATGTGAACTATGGGTGTCTAATTTTTTTCACGCGCATTATTTTAATTTGTTGATAACTGATAGTAAGTCTTTTCATCTTGTCTATGCCCGAGGATGTTAGCTGCCATAGAAATGAGATCTGAGCTAAGAGGAAGAAGAATCTAGAAGAGAGAAAATCAAAAGGAAAGCTCTTTTCATTTCTAAGAAAGAAGAACTAGCTAACTGTACGTTCACTATTTATAACAAACTAAACTTTCTTAAATAACTACTAACTAACTCACTAACTATTAGCATTACACTTATAAATAAATTAAGGTTAGCCATGCTGATTAACAAAAGATCTATTGGAAATAGTTTTTTTGCGCTTGTTAACCCTTAAAATCGGATAACAATTGAATTTGTAAGTGGCTTATACGTGGATTAATCTGACACAAAGCAATATATTAAATTGCAATTAAAGTGAACTATGATAAGGTAAATTTAAACCGCACAACTAGAATAGTTACAGTCTTGGAAAATAAGTCACACTTGAACTGGATAAATTTGATAAATATCATGATATAGAAGAACAAGAGCTTAAAGAAAGAAATTAATTATACTGCTTTTTAATGCGTGTTACAATTTATTTTACAAGTAATCAGACCACCTTTATATAGTAGGGAAGTCCTATATTAGGAACAACTCTATAAAAGGTAAAGATCTCCTGATTTGCTGATTTGCCTGTTCCTTATTGATACGTGCCGAGATTCCCGCCGTAATATCCGTTCGGTCACGGGTATTTGGTATTTAGCTATTTTGGTCTTCTGTTGACAATGTTTCCTCGAGCTCGATCGGGGTCCGAGTCGATTCCGGGATCACGGACTCATTGTTCTTGAAGACCGATATTCTAATCTGGGGTGCTGGCTCGGTGGGACCGGGGGTCGATCCTCAATCCCTCATGTTCCGATTCCGATCTACCATGTCGTAGGCGAGCCCGATTCCTACCGCATACAACGCTTTCAGAGTAAAGATAAGGTATGTACACACTATCCTCTGTATTGGGAAAAAACTGAATTTAAATATTGAAGATGACGTGTCATGACACGTGGACCGGTCAAATAGTCAAAGCGTGGTAATCAGTTAGAAGGCACGAGCAACAACAGATGCGGGAGAAAAGATACTTAAAGGCACGAGCTATTATTCAAATGAAATGAGACTCGTACCTGTTCGAGTCATTTAAAGCTCGAAAATCAGAAGGAATTGAAGACATGAATCTGATAGCGTAAAAGAGTCCAAATTCAGCATTAAATGCCAAATACGTTAGAGAATTTGTATTTAATAGGAATGATTGAGTAACGTTTCTTTTAATGTCATTTATTGCTCGTAATTGCCTCATTAAGACAAAGGCATTACACTTTCTCTTAGAATTAACTATAAAAGGAGAAGGTCTCAACATCTGTAGGATACGAAATATCATTGCGATTATACTGAAATATATACTTATTCATTGCTTTATTGTTGTTCTCAAAGTCTCTCATTTCTTGATTATCAGTAACCCGATTTCTCTCTTAAATTCTAGCTTTAACCAAATATTCAGTTTTTTGGTTAAACAAATTGGTTCCGTTACCGGGAATCTGATAATCTATTCTTTTTAAGTTACATTTTATCTGTTGTTATCATCATGTCAAACAATAACAACAACAATAACAGTGAAAATACCTTGGAAAACCATGAAAATCAAATCCATCAAAATCAAGGTGATTTACAAAACATTAACGTGGTTCATTCCCCTCAAAATTCACCACGTCAATCTCGTGAAGGCACTCCTACTCCTGAATCTCGTGTTGTTGAACAAGAGCAATCTGAATATTTTGAAGGAGCAGATGACGCTTTACAAAAAGTAATTGATGCACGGGTTAGCAAAGCTCTTCAAGCTCTAGTTAGTCGATTACCTGTTGCACCACCCACACCTACGCCTAATAACAATCCATTGGAGAATCCTCGTTCTGGCCTTGTTAATTCCGGAAATGGAGGAACCCCCAGTGAGCCACAGGAAGGAGAACCAGGTAATTCAAATAATTCTCATTTGCAAAATTTAGTACTAACTTTGCAGAAACAGCTTAAGGAACAAAATGAGCGCATCGAGCAAATCCCTGGAGTTCCCCCTGTAATCAAAGGAGTGGATGTGGATGAATACTCGCAACAACCTTGGAAACCAAGTGCTGCTCCCCTTCCAATCCCTAAAAAGTTCAAAATGCCTGACATCTCGAAATATGATGGCACAACAGACCCACGTGATCTCGTAACTGCATTTACTACAGGTGTAAAAGGCAACGATTTGACCAAGCAAGAAATTGAATCCGTGTTGGTCAAAAAATTTGGAGAAACACTCACCAAGGGTGCATTAACCTGGTATTCTCTTTTACCTGAAAATTCTATAAACTCTTTTGCTGAGNTTTGGGTGAGGGTAACACGGAAACAACCTCACCTGAGCAAAAACAAACAGATCTGGATTCAAGGCCTAATACCATTCAAGAACCGGAGGAGAATGAGAACATCAAAACAACGATAGAAGAGCTAGAGGCCGTGGTGTTATATATATATTGGCCCGAGAGAAAAGTGTACATAGGCGCTAATCTTAGCCCGGAGGTAAAACGTAAATTGATTGAATTTTTAAAAGCTAACGCGGACTATTTTGCTTGGTCCCATTCTGACATGACAGGGATACCACCGGAAGTCATGACTCATAAGTTGAATGAAGATCCACCATATCCTCTCGTCAAGCAAAAGAAAAGAAAGCAAGGAACTTTCAAAAATAAGGTGATTCAAGAGGAAGTTCAAAAGTTACTAAAAATTGGTTCAATTCGTGAGGTAAAATATCCTAACTGGTTAGCTAATACTGTTGTGGTTCCTAAGAAGAACGGTAAGTGGCGAGTCTGTGTAGATTACACAGACCTTAATAAAGCCTGTCCAAAAGATTCCTTTCCTTTACCGCACATAGACCAGTTAATTGATGCTACTGCAGGGCATGAGCTATTAAGTTTTTTAGATGCATATTCAGGCTATAATCAAATCAAGATGGATCCAGGTGATGAAGAAAAAACTTCTTTTATAACAGACAAGGGGACTTACTGTTACAAGGTAATGCCCTTCGGTCTTAAGAATGCAGGTGCAACGTATCAAAGGTTGGTCACTCAAATGTTTCAAGAACATTTAGGTAAAACCATGGAAGTATATATAGATGATATGCTAGTTAAAACTCAACATTCAGAAGATCATATATCGCACCTATCTGATACGTTTAAAATTTTACGAAAATATAATATGAAGTTGAATCCAGAAAAATGTGCATTTGGTGTGGCATCAGGAAAATTTTTAGGTTTTCTTGTTTCTAACCGTGGTATTGAGGTAAATCCTTCACAGATTAAAGCAATAGAGGAAATCTCTGATGTACTTACGAGTAAAAAAGAAGTTCAAAGACTAACTGGGAGAATTGCAGCTCTGGGGAGATTCATTTCCTAGTCTTCAGAAAAGTGCTTCAAATTTTTCTCAGCTTTAAAGAAACAGGATCATTTTGAATGGAACGAAGATTGTCAGCAAGCACTTAAGCATCTAAAAGTATATTTGTCGAATCCACCGTTGTTGGCGAAACCAAAGGTAGAAGAGAAGTTACTCATCTATCTTGTCGTATCAGAAGTTGCAGTAAGTGCTGTTTTAGTCCGGAAGGATCAAGGTAAACAATCTCTTATCTATTATGTAAGCAAGTCTTTGTTAGATGCAGAAACATGGTATCCGCAACTAGAAAAATTAGCACTTGCTTTGATCATGGCATCTAGAAAATTAAGACCTTACTTTCAATGTCATCCCATTGTTGTGGTTACTGCTTTTCCATTACGAAACATTTTGCATAAACATGAATTATCAGGTAGATTAGCAAAATGGGCTATAGAATTAAGTGAATACGACATCACTTATCAACCTAGGACTGCTATAAAATCTCAGGTATTAGCTGATTTCGTAGTTGATTTCAATCATGGGATGCAATTAGAAGCAGAAAAAGAATTACAAGTTTTTAATGGTGCAAACCCGGGGACTTGGATTTTATTCACTGACGGTTCATCTAACGTAAAAGGTCAGGTTTAGGAATAGTTTTCGTACCACCCACGGGTGAAACTATTAGACAAGCTATAAAGTGTCATTCGATAACTAACAATGAAGCAGAGTATGAAGCTGTCATTGCAGGTTTGAAATTGGCTCGAGAACTTGGCATAACCCAGATTATAATCAAGAGTGATTCACAACTTGTTGTTAACCAGATGTTGGGGACTTACGCAGCCAGGGAAGCACGAATGCAAGAGTACTTAGAAAAAGTACGAGAACTAATAAAGCAGTTTCAGACGTGGAAAGTTATGCAAATACCAAGAGATGAAAATATAGAGGCAGATGCTTTAGCCAATCTCGCATCTGCAGCAGACGTGGCAAAAGATGCAAATGCTTCAGTAGTACATTTATTTCATTCCATTCTCGAACCTTATAAGAATGAGGTAAATTTTAATAATTTAACATGGGATTGGAGAAACGAGATTGTTGCTTTCCTGCAGTACGGAGCCGTACCTGATGACAAAAGGAAGGCATACGCGCTCCGTAAAAAGGCTGCTCGTTATTGTTTATATCAAGGAAACCTTTATCGAAAGATGTTTGGTGGACCATTAGCAAGGTGTCTTGGACCTTCCCAAATAGAATACGTAATGAGGGAAATACATGAAGGACATTGTGGAAATCATGCGGGAGGAAGGTCGCTGGTAAAAACATTGATTCGAGCAGGGTATTATTGGCCTAAGATGGAAGAGGAAGCAAATAGTTTTGTGTCTAAATGTGATAAATGTCAAAGGTACGGGAATAATATGCATAGACCAACTGAGTTACTGCATCCTGTCATAGCTCCGTGGCCCTTTATGAAATGGGGAATGGATATCGTAGGTCCATTACCACAAGCAAAAGGTCAGGTGAAGTTTCTACTTGTACTTACTGATTATTTCACTAAATGGGTAGAAGCAAGAGCATTTAAACAGGTACGAGAGAAGGAAGTTAAAGACTTCGTTTGGAGGAATATAATATGCCGCTTTGGAGTGCCGAAGGAAATCGTGTGTGATAATGGTCCACAATTCATAGGAGCTCAAATCACAGAATTTTTTCAAAGTTGGCAAATTAAAAGGATAACATCTACGCCATTCCATCCAGTGGGTAATGGACAAGCGGAATCCACAAACAAGGTCATTATCAACAATTTGAAGAAAAGGTTACAAGATTCAAAGGTAATTGGCCTGAGGTATTACCTGGAGTATTATGGGCTTATCGTACAACGACAAAAACAAGCACGGGAGAAACACCATTTTCAATGGTTTATGGTGCGGAGGCCTTAATCCCAGTTGAAATAGGAGAACCGAGCACACGATATGCTCAAGCAACGGAAGAATCAAATGATGAAGATATGCGGGTGAACCTTGATTTGCTCGAAGGAAGAAGAGAAGCCGCATTAATAAGGATGGCAGCACAAAATCAAGTAATTGAACGGTATTACAACAGGAAAGCACGCCTCTGATTTTTTAAAATTGGGGACTTCGTGCTTAAAAAGGTGTTCCAATCTACAAAGGCCGCTAATTCAGGAAAGCTAAGTCCAACATGGGAAGGACCCTTCAGAGTTTGTGATATTGCGGGAAAAGGAGCATATGAGTTAGAGACAATGGACGGGAAAATTCTACCCTCACATTGAAATGCTGTCCACCTAAAGAGATATTACTTTTGAGAAAGTACCGATGGTCAGGTATCGCTATGTTAAAATTTTTCATTGAATTGTTAAAATTTTACTAACGATTTTAGATGTTAGGCAAAAACCCTTACCCGTGCCAAATGATGATTCACGACCTGCACGTCAAAATGGAATATTCTAAAATTCCCAGCCCAGGGTTACAATTATTCTGATGGAAATACACACAGGTTAGGCAGTCTTCATCTCTAATCGCATCTCCGAGTCCCGTATGTTTTTCTGTTTTAGGAAAAGGACCAAATTGAGAGAAACAAACAAGTGCTCGAGGCTTCATACTTCACCGCTCAAACACTTGGGGGACTGCATATTGTACACAGATACGTGCGGGAAAACAGATATGTAAACAAAAATCGAAAAACAAAGAGACAAGTGTCGAGCAGAAGTTACGGAACCTCAGCATCCATCATTGTGTTCTTTCCCATCAAAACAAATGAAGATACAAAACATTCATCATAGTGTTCAAACTCATGAGAACAAAGTCACCTCTCAAACTCATGAGAACAATGGAGTCATCTCTCAAACCCTTCCTAATACATGAAGATAGGGTCATGACTATATACTGAAACGGGTTATAAAGAAAAACCTTGTTTGTATTATATTTATTTTGTAAAAATCTGTTACAAGAAAAACAAAAACAGTTACGAGAAAGTTATAGATGTACTTTAATACATGTAATATTCAAAAACTTGTCAAAGTTATTCCAAACAAAACATGTGTGTTCCTATATTTTTCATCGTATTGTAACACCATTATGAAGTTGAGACGTCTTCTTCATTAAGTGTCGTAATATATAAAAGGGCCCTTTTTTATAAGCCTCATGTTAATAAGTCACGAGAAGAATCATAAAGCATTTTCAATGTTTAAAAATGCTAAACTATTCTATAAGTCCTAAATAGATAAGAAAAAGGCAAGAATAGAACATATTGAAATACTAATAAACTTCTTGATATAGTTAAAAAAACTAAGTAAAAACTTAGTCAAAAAAAAAAAAAATTTACAAGTGCCCCATTGTGATAACTGGGGACTTTTTCCAAAAAAATCCCTTAAAAACTGACCAAGGGATAAACCCACCAATTAACAAAGCAAATAAAAATAAAGTTTGAAAACATAAACTGGTCACTGAGGGGCTGGAACATCAGAAGTTGTGATATCAGCTTCACCTTCAGGAAATGTAACTTCTGAAGAAACAGCAACATGAGCGGTTTCAGCTGGGATTGAAGTGTTAGATTCATCGAAGGGAGCAGGAGTCGCGGAAGCTTCAGCTTCCTCAGACTGAATCATAGAAGTTTCACCCTCGGGAGCTGAAATTGTAGCATTTTCAACTTTAATTGCCACGGCAGTGGCTTCTTCATTTAAAGATTCTTCAACCACGGGAGCTTCATCTGCCGGAGAAGGAAAGTCAAGTGGTTGTTGGGTCATCTCAATGGTTTTCAAAACCTTGGCCAATTCCGATTCTAAATCAAAGTTTTCTTGACTGGCCTCAGTTAAAGCATCACGACGAGAGTTTAGAAAAGCCCAACTCACCTCTATGTTAAATTTCTCCTCAAGAAGTTCATAATCCCTTTCCCACATAGCAAGATCATTCTTTAACACTTGATTTTCAGCTAAAGTGGAATCAAGGGTAGCTTCAAGGGAGGCATGAGAACTCTCTAAGGCACGAACCTTATCAGAGGAGATTTTCAAATCAGCTTGAGCTTGAGTCAAGTTTTGTACTAACTCTCCTGCATACTCTTCTTTCTTGTTCAAGAGTGCCTTATGTTCTTTGATTTCTTCACTTGACTTTGATAAGTGCTCTGAAAAGGAACACTCAAGGCGCTCCTTATCCTTCTCAGCTTTACTAAAAGAAGCCTTGGCTCCCGCTAATTTAGAAGTCAGAGTCCGCTTTTGCTGCTCTAGGTTACGATTGCTTTCTTGCAATTCTTTTATCGTTTCTTGAGCATTTTTAAACTGTTCCTTCCAATTAGTTGCTTCCAGTTGGGCTTCCTTAGCTACCCTCTTAGCCTCGAGAATAGTCTTATCAGACTCACGGGCCTTCTTTTCTAAAAAGGAAATTCTTCCCATCAATTCCGTGCCAATAAGGTTGGCCTACAAAGACAACTTATGAAAATAAGAATCTAGAAAAAAAAACTTATTAGAAAGTAAAGGAAGAATATCTTCAACGTAGAATGAACTATGTCATTCATCAAAGTTAAGCAACTGTGACTATCCATCTTCTTCTTCTCAATATCTCCAATTAAAGGCTCAAGCCAGACATCTGCTCCACCAGACTTCCTTAAAAGACTGTTATTAGCAGCAACCTCAAGTATTACACTCCTCATAGCCAAACTTCTGCTACTGGAACCCTCCTCTGCATGCTGAACAGAGGAAGGGGGAGCTATAGAAGGAGGAACGGTAGAAGAGGTGAAAATAACAGGAGTCGAAGGAGTCGAAGCAGGTAAGGGAGCAGAAATTGGCAAAGAAGCAGGAACAGATAAAATGGGCAAAGAAGCACTTGAAACCAAAGAAGGAATAGGAATAGAGGAGGAAAGAGGAACTTCATCTAAAACCGAATCTAGTTCACTACTTTCGAAACCGTCAACGAAGAGACGTTGAGTGGATTCAATGGTGTCCCTTGGAATGGTTTCATCATCGGAAACAATATTAACAGGAGAGGAGGTACGGGCAGGAGAAATTTCAGCTTCATCTTCGGAAATGATGCGTCTCCTGGCTCTAGGACTAACTATCAAAGAGGTGTCTTCATCTTCATCATCTTCAGAATCCTCTTCAACAACTTTCCTCTTTGACAGTGTAGCTTGTGCTCTTTCCAAAGAAAGTGGAGTACCAAAAGAGGCTCGAAGGGCAATAGCTACTTCAGTTGACATTCCTCGAATAGCAAATCCTAATAAAAAGAAGGATAAAAAGTTAAGAGAAGGGAAAGAATTTAACATACGGGAAATAATAAGGGATGCATACCGTGAGTTTTTACTTTCCAACCATGTTTGTTGGAAATAGATTTCCAGGTTCGGGCCTCCATAGGCACGGCCTTCAAAATAGCATCTACCCAACCACGGAAATTAGGAACGGGTTTCACATCTCCCATGGTTGCTACAAAAAAGCAAAAAAGAATGAAATTAGAAAAGGAGTTGAAATTAAAAAAAAATAAAGAAACAGATACGGTAAGGAAGAAATACTTACGTGCAAGGTTCCATTTCTCAGGAAAAGGAATATTTGATTCACCCACCAAACCAAAGGTACCGCAACGTAACGAGTGTACCAGCCTCGATCTTTATCATCTTCAGGGCTTACCAAAACCCTTTTACTTCTTGCAGTTAGGGTAAAAACACCATTGCGGAACAGCTTGGGGTGGTAAAGATGAATTAGATGAGAGAAGGTAAAATCAACATCAGCCTTTACTGATACATACCTTAAACAAGCTACTGCTCTCCATACGAGATGGCCAACTTGAGCCAAACAAATTTTGAAAAAACGACAGAAATCGAGTATGACTGAGTCGATAGCAGGAATAAATCCCAAAGTAAAGGGATAAGTATAAACCGAGGAAAAACCAATCCTATAAGAAGATATTCTCTGGTTTGGGTTAGGAATAACTATATGAAGGTCATCTCTCCAACGACAATCTTTTCGAACAGTGGAAATCAAGGGTTCAGTAATTAAAGAAGGATAGGTGTCAGCTCTCTCTAACTTAATTACTTGGTCACGAAGGGATTCTTTATCATGCTCGAAAGATAAGTCGGTTGGCACTATTTCTTCGACCAAAGGTTCTTGAATAGACTCAGAAGATTCTTTGCTTTAGAAGAAGATCTATTGATGAAAGAACCTCTAGAAATAGTGCCAGAGCTAGAAGAAGGAGTGATGGAACCAGAGTTACCACGAAGAATGGATCCTAGGCCACGAAGCCTACCTCTTCTGTGTCTCACAGGGGCATTGGGGAAACTGTCAAGAATTGGGACTCTCTTAGGGTAGGGATTCGAAGATGACATGGTAGAAAGATGTGAACAGACAAAGATGTGAACAGAGGAAGAAGTGAATAGGAGTAAATAGTGAAATATTTGGTAAAAATTTGTAGAAGAAAGGTTAAGTTTATATATAAAAGCAACCGTCAAAGACTAAGAAGTGTAATGATGGAAAGCCTATAATAAAGGCAACTATCACTTCGTGAATATTGGAGTTGAAGAAGCCTTGAAAAAAGGCTGCAGAATTGCAGAGCTAATGAGAAGATGACACGTATGCAATGCATTAAATAGAAAAGACAACTGAAGCGTTAGTACTGTCATAGCATTGATTATAGCAAAAATTCCCCTTTTAATGAAGATCCACTTCCCAAATATTTAATTGATAAATAAATGGAAAGTGGGGGGATTATCTGTATTGGGAAAACACTGAATTTAAATATTGAAGATGACGTGTCATGACACGTGGACCGGTCAAATAGTCAAAGCGTGGTAATCAGTTAGAAGGCACGAGCAACAACAGATGCGGGAGAAAAGATACTTAAAGGCACGGGCTATTATTCAAATGAAATGAGACTCGTACCTGTTCGAGTCATTTAAAGCTCGAAAATCAGAAGGAATTGAAGACATGAATCTGATAGCGTAAAAGAGTCCAAATTCAGCATTAAATGCCAAATACGTTAGAGAATTTGTATTTAATAGGAATGATTGAGTAACGTTTCTTTTAATGTCATTTATTGCTCGTAATTGCCTCATTAAGACAAAGGCATTACACTTTCTCTTAGAATTAACTATAAAAGGAGAAGGTCTCAACATCTGTAGGATACGAAATATCATTGCGATTATACTGAAATATATACTTATTCATTGCTTTATTGTTGTTCTCAAAGTCTCTCATTTCTTGATTATCAGCAACCCGATTTCTCTCTTAAATTCTAGCTTTAACCAAATATTCAGTTTTTTTGTTAAACATCCTCTCAAAACTCCACTTGTGGGAATTCACTAGGTTTATTGTTGTTGCTAGTGTGACTGGAATACAAAGAGAGTATATTTTCATATACCTATTCTAATTTAAGTTGTAATTAACAAATGCGCTTATAGTACTAAACTACTAATAATGATTACAGTGCTCATTCATTTCACTTGTAAATTAAATGTTCCCTCTTAGACCATTTATGTTGAAGTTAAATTTTCAAATTCAAATTTATTTTAGTACGGAGTGAGAGTGGAAACAAAATTCGTACTAGAAAGGGCAGTACACTAAGATAAGCTTGCAGTTGATATGTCAAGTACACTTTTTATTAAAGAAAAGTTGAATGCATGAAGTGAAATTAAAGAACTCAGAGCCAGCCAATCAGACTACACTTTTGAAGATATTTTCTTCCTCACATGTCTTGCTTCCCTTCCCCCAACAAAGAAAGAAGAAAAAGACAATTACATCGTAGAAATAAATTATCACTAGTAGCTTTTCTTTAGGGAAGGGAAGTTGTAGACCAGCGGTAGAGTTGTGTTTGTGTGATCTATAGATCACAATTTTAAATCGTGCTAACAGATACTAATACTTGTATTATGGTGGATTATTTATATCACATTTCTTGGCGTATGGCCTTTTTTCGGCTAATGGTATTCAAAAAGGAAAAATAATTGTAAAAGAGATTTCGACCAATGTGAATTGAATCAGAAACCTAACAAAGGTTTTGAGCCCCCTTAACCGCCAATCTATACTTTTGGGCTATATCAAGGAGATTCAAAATTTAATATATATAGAGATATAAACTGAATTTCACCTTATATGTAATAATGTATAGTGTAATTTCACGTAGAATTTTTCATAAGCGGTGTCACTATTTCTACTAGGAGGCCCATAACAGTCAAAAAGTATTTTGTGGAGCCAAGGGAATTTGAACCCAAGACCTCTTAAACCAATTTTGAAGCTATTAACCACTAGACTACTAAATTGTTTCATTGCAAGTGGTGTCACTTTTATTAGTTTTATCTTGTATTTCTGTTTTACTTATTATTTTTATATATATAAATAGTAAAAAAATTCGACGAAGCGGTATCCCGTGACACCGCTTAGGGCTATATAAATCTGCCTCTGCTCGAGTGAACCCCTTACGCCCCTAAATATGTCCTTAATGCCTTGTGTACCGAATTGTCTTTTCTAATAGCTTTTCTTTAGGGACGAATAACAATGTCCATAATGTGTGATAACTTGATTGAGAATATTTAATGAAGAGATGAAACATAATCCTACTAATGAGGAATGGCATCTAATCAAGATAGCTTCATATTAAAATCTCATTAAATTCATTCTAACTTTTGGTCCCCATTAACCCTGCGCCTAAGCATGTCCTTATGACCTTAGATATCAAAATCAACCTTTAATTTGATCTATTCGTCTTAATTCCTACTAGCTACTAGCTACTAGCTACTACTATTTCATTTATTGGCAATTTCTCTTCTTCTTTGATCTTATCCTCTGAATGATTTGATTTGAAGCTCTTATTGCACGAAGAATGGAAATATCATTTGTATAGTTAGAAATTACGTTAAAATAATATATATATCCCAATAATTAACAATTTAAAATAATTAAAAAGTATTTCCAACAAAATGTGTTTAGAAAAAATAAAATTAACTCTCTAAATAATAATTGTCTCACGACAAGTCATGTAGTTTTGCTTTATAGTATGAACTCAACCAACTCCCCCTTGACTTGACCCCAACTTTCCCTTCTGAGAAACCACGCCACCCCATCCAGCTTTACCCCACCATGATCCAAGGACGTGTGTATCATATGCTAAGCCATTTGCTGCTTAGGTTAGCACCATTTATATAACAAGAAAATTTAAAAAAAAAAAAACACTAATTACATATACATATGTATTGTCAAAATATTAAATAGTATGTGTAATATTATATTAGAAAATTACTTGTTTTATTCTAAGTTATCTTAGTCGATAATGTAAATTTTTTATAAGTATACAAGACATAAACTCTTTCATATTGAAGTTAAGTTATATGCATATCAGAATTATACTATTAATGTAATTTAGCCGATTATATCAAGTTACCTTGTAATATAAAATGTTGCTTGTTCTTGTCGACCAATTAAACTGATAATGTTAAAACTATAAGTATTGTTAGTGCAAAGAATTTGAACTTTTTCACATTGGATTAAAGATATAACCATTGATAGTGTAAGAACATTTGCCTTTTAATGTCGATTTAACCGATTATAATAGGCTATTGCTTTCATATTACCATAATAAACTTGTTATTAAAAGTTACCATTATTATTGTTCAATTTAACTTGGTCAAATACATATACAACCCATTTAATTTGACATAATTTTTTATTTTGGCTCTATATCTACTTTGTTCTATTTTGCCCTCCAACTCTATTTTATATATTTCATTTTGGCCCTCTAACTCTATTTCTTATGTTCCACTTTAACACAAAAGTTGAAATCAATACAAAAAATATAGCATGTGTGTATACACAAATCTGAGGTGTAATAAATATCCAATTAAATGTTGCCACCTGGATTTTTCATTCATGTCAAACGGATCAATACTAAAATACCTAACCCCGACCATATTTTTTGTGGGTTTATTTCATCTAAACAGGCCAGGTATGAAATCGGCAGATGAAAGCTTTAGAACTCAGAGAATGAAGATGGAGCAACAGTGGATGAAAAAATATGGTCGTATTCGGGTATTTTAGTATTGACCCATTTGACATGGATGAAAAAAGCAGGTGTCAACATTTAATTGGATATTTATTACACTCCAAATTTGTGTATACACACGCGCTATATTTTTTGCACTTGTTTCAACTTTTGGGTTTAAAGTGGAACATATGAAATAGAGTTGGAGGGTCAAAATAAAACATATAAAATAGAGTTGGAGGGCCAAAACGAAACAAGGTAAAAATAGAGTGCCAAAATAAAAGTTGATGCCAAATGGAATGAGCAGTATATGTATTTGACCATTTAACTTTATAGTATAAAATATTTATTGCACATGTAAACAACATATATAAGTTAATTTACTGGGATAGTGTAAACAACTTATTATAGCATTCAACGTAAGTTTTAAACTCTTTTGCATTTACTTCTCTGTCTTTGTCTCGAACCCTCCCTTTTCTCTTTAGTACATTTCTTTGTCACTCACCAAAACCGTGTCCATACCTTAAAATTCAAACTATCTCCATCCCCTCCACCCTCCTCCCCCCCCCCCCAAACCAAACACCAAATCTGAGGGACTAAAACCCAATCAAATAAATCCACTCCCTCTTCTCATTTCCAAATCTAAACATCACTCCCCCACATGAAGTCAGAACGCCAATTCTTACCTCTTTTTTTCCTTTCTTTTTTCATCATTTCTTCCACCACCACAACCACTACCACCGCCACCGTCAGAATACGCAATGCCGTCGTTACAAAAATCCCACAACAGTTCAGAGAAGCCCCTGAATTCTATAACTCCCCTGAATGTCCTTCCATTGAAAATACCCAAAACTTAATATGCTCTATCGAAGCTGTTCATGTAGCTATGACGCTTGATTCTACCTACATACGTGGCTCAATGGCAGCTATTCTTTCCATTCTTCAACACTCATCTTGCCCACAAAACACAATCTTCCACTTCGTCACTTCCGCTTCCGCAAACGCGTCACTCCTACGCGCCACCATCCTCGCGTCTTTCCCTTACCTTAAATTCCAAGTCTATCAATTCGACGATTCCTATGTTGCCGGACTTATTTCCACCTCAATCCGTTCAGCTCTCGATTGTCCTTTAAACTATGCAAGAAGTTACTTAGCCAATATTTTACCAACTTGTGTTAAGAAAGTTGTGTACTTGGATTCCGATTTGGTCTTAGTTGATGACATTGCAAAATTAGCCGCAACTCCATTAGGTGAAAACAAAATCCTTGCCGCCCCAGAATATTGCAACGCAAATTTCACTTCTTATTTTACACCAACTTTTTGGTCAAACCCATCACTTTCTTTAACATTTGCGGATCGAAAAGCTTGTTATTTTAACACGGGAGTAATGGTGATCGATCTTGATCGTTGGAGAAAAGGTGATTATACGAATAAAATTGAAGAATGGATGGAATTACAAAAAAGAATGAGAATTTATGAGTTGGGTTCGTTGCCGCCGTTTTTACTTGTGTTCGCCGGAAATATAGCTCCGGTAGATCACCGGTGGAATCAACATGGGTTAGGTGGAGATAATTTTCGTGGGCTTTGTAGAGATTTACATCCTGGTCCAGTAAGTTTATTGCATTGGAGTGGTAAAGGAAAACCTTGGGCTAGACTTGATGCTAATCGGCCTTGTCCTTTAGATGCTCTTTGGGCTCCTTATGATCTGTTAAAACCTCCATTTTCATTTGATTCTTGAAAATTTGGATCAAAAGATTTTGAGTTCAGAAAAGTTTAAATGGAATAAAAATGGCTGCAAGTGTATAGAGTTTGGGGAAGATGGTGAAGAACTCTGTTCTTGTTTGGAGTAAAACAGAGGATGATGGTTTTTAAGATCCAAATATTCAAATATAATAGGGAGGATTAAAATTCATTTTTCTCCTACTAATAAATTTACTATTTCTTGTTTTGTTTTTACGTTTTACTGGAGAATTTTTCCTGAATGATGTATGTATCTTTTCAGCTCAATATTGTACAGGAGAAGAGTTAAAAATTTTGGTTCCTTATTCTATACTGCTTTTTTCAAGTTCAAGTTACGAATATTATGAAGTTTCTGTTTACTACTTTCGATGACTTATCAATTTTTTTTTTGGTTTTCCACTCGTTGTCCGGTACTCGTATTGGGACTCAATTAAATTCGTATTTATGCCTCAAAGTCTCACATTGAGGTTAAAACACTATCTAAGTAATGCAACTATGTATCCAGGACTGCATAGGCGGATCCATGATCTCAAGATGATAGGTGCACGGTTGTAAAGAGGTGCATCTAGAATTTACATTTGACGGATTTAACTTTAGTCTCTTATCATGAACCCAATACACTTTTACAATTATAAGTTCAAAATTATATTTTTTTTTTGAAATTTTAGAATTTTTTATATATATTTAACTCTATACCGAAAACAAGACCGTTCGGAATAGGATTTGAACTCGCAAATTTCACATATAAAGGTGCACTCAATAATAATTACACAATAAGAGTCTTTGAGCATGGGTGCAGATACATATATTTAAGTAATTTTGAAGAAATATAACATTATTATACATAATTTAGGGGAAAAAGTACGGTTTCACGTAAACTCATGCCCCTCAAGCTGAATATGCCTCTGTTTAAGGATTCGAACTCGAAATATCTGATGAACGAATACTTGTTACTCCCACACATCCCTGATCTGACTTCCCAAATACCAAAGAGAAGAGAAATGAAAAGGTATATTTCAAGTTTTGAGGGTTATTAATTGCAGACTTTGCTTTCCCGCAATTCTGTTCACATTTTGAAAAGGATTACTTAGGTACTAAGGTGTCTTAATCATAGTTGATGGCCTTTTTATGATATGTTAATGTATAATTAGCGTAATAAATTCGATGAATGTGTATTTGAGAAAGTGTCATGACCTAAATAAAGCGCAATTCATGATTCTTTCTTCCAAAAAGTATTTGAATGAGGATTTTAATCCGAGGTTCACATACATATAATCTAATTTAATTTACAACATCTATCCGCGTTAGAAAATTAATTACATTTGATGCCATTTGACAGTTCACACTAAATTAATCAATCTCTTTCCTATGTTATTAATGTACAGTTATGTTAAGACGTACATATAATCACTTTTTAAGTACATCTAATTATATAAGTAGAATAAGTTATATACATTGATTTGTAAATATAAAATCACACTATTCTCATAATTTAGTAGCTGATTATAGCAGTTTTTCTCTATTTATCAAGTTATAATATCACATTTGATACGAAGAGTTACGTGTCATTGTAAGTTTATTTTGCCTGATGATGTACAAATATTATATAGTGAACAAAACTTATATAAGTACTAATATTTATACCGTCACTAAATAAAACTTATACTCAAATTCCCTTTTATTAATTTGAGTTTGAATTTATGACAACAAGGAGTTTGGGTACTGCCAAAAATCATACCAAATTCAAATTAGAGAACTTTAGTCTTAGAATATATTTCTAGCCATTCGGTAGTGAATAAACAAAGAAGTAAGGAGGAGAGCATTTAGAGCTGGCATGTGTTTGCAGAAATTTTCTTCTTCTTAATTAAAAGTAGCCCGATATTTCATTAAGTATTTATTTCACAGACCAAAGTATACTATATTAATCTATAGTCTATAGATTATAGCCGACTGCCAGCGATAATTGAGTGTTAGTTTGACTTTTTCCTTCTAATTCTTTATACCATTTGTCTTCTCAGTCGACTTTGAATATGACAGCCTAATTACAATATATTTTTCTATGTTTTATAGATTCCTATCACAAAGTTTTCCTTCATTGGATGACATGTTCTTTAATTTGTACTTATTACCTCTCGAAGAAGATTAATAAAATACGATTTTCTAAGAGGAAAAAAAAGGTATAGTTTTATTTTTCTTTTTTATCCCAGTACACATACAACAAAGTAAACAAGCAAATCTCCTTTTGGTTTGATATTCTGTCTACTCCTGAGTTTCAAGTTTTTTCTATTATCTTATTACACCATTAAAGTGACCTTTTTCACATAGTTATCTTCTATTTATTTCCCTCTATGAGTCGGCTCTGTTTTTTTTTTTCCTGGTCTCGGTTTCTGGTATTCTGATCACGCCCAACTATACCTTATAAAAGGATACGCGGACGTTGCAAATATAATCTGAGTATTTATGCCCAGAGTCGAACCCACAAGGAATCAACCTATCAATTACTTTCGTTGGACTTACTAAATTATATGGAATCAACTTCCCCAAACGTTGTAAATAACAGTTGATTGTATTTCTAATAACTAAGACTGAAAATAAATAAACAGCTGAAAACTAACTATGCTTGAGTTTTAAACAATTATGAGAAGGTTCTAAGGTAGTGATTTCCCCTATTGATGGAATCCCTTCCGGTTATGTTTCATATAGATTCACCAAAATATCTCTATCAATCATGAGCACTCCTTTTACCGTAAATCTCTCCCGAGTAATCACGATAATTTACTAGACGCACTCTCCCGAGATACACTAGCTGGCTTTGTTTATTACAGCTCACTTTAGATTGCACCCAAGGCTTCGTTATCCCTAATCCCGCCTTTAAACCCGCAGTTATAGATCCCTCTTATACTTTGGGAGTGGTGATGTTCAACTACCTAAATATGCATTCTCTCCCGAGTTATGCACACTAAATAGGCACAACTAATTGAGGATCCTGTCAATTAACTACAACAAACACGTAGTTGAACAAATAGAGATTAACTAGCAAACTATATTAACATAATCAAGAAGTCATCCTTCAATAGGTTCCATCAAAACCCTAGACAAAGGATTTAGCTACTCATACTAGTGTTCATCACAATAATATTCAATTTCATCACAAAGCGTAAAAACAAGAGAAAGAAAGGAAGAATTCGATGGTGTGTATCCTCCTTGCCTCTTGCCTCTCTCTTTCTTGCACTAAACTATGAAAACCTTGATAATACATCATTGGGCGAGCTTGACCTTCTATAGGTTAAGTGAATTTTTTCCCAGACTTTCAAGTTTACCCCTAAAAATTAGTCTTCCGGAACTGGACTAGCGCGGCCGCGCTAGTAGCCTAACATTCTGCCTCAGCCATCTGGACTAGCGCGATCGCGCTAGTGGACGCGCTAGTCCATGCCTTTATTTTCTCGATTCTTTTTCTCGTCTTCGCGCATACTCAGCTCCTAGAGGTTTTTTTCTTGCTTCAATGTAGCTCAAATCACAGTTTTAAGGCCTCATACAAGCTCCTCATCCTGCAACGTGTGAAATTCACAATTAGAGCCCATTTTTCATCATTTAACTATATTATGACATTGAAACATAATCAAGCCGGGGCATAAAGAATCGCCAAATTACATGAATCTAGCCTATTATCAACACCCCACATTTTAAATCATTGCTAGTCCTCGAGCAATCCACCACACTCTATAGAGGTTCCTTCACTAAACATTATCCCCTAACGCATCACACCCAGAACAAATCACTTGAGTTACGCCTAGTAGTGAACAATCTTGGCCTCAAAAGTCGACTCTCACGTGCCATGCAATATTCATACTTTCTCAAACTACTCTACGCAGAAGTCAAGACTTGCCTTTCTTTTATGAACCACATGCCCTCACATTCATACAAGAGAGTAATTCCACATATAATGATATTTAGAACAATTAGGAACTGAGATAGACAGAATTCACTCACTCTCAAAAAGAACATTCACATGCCACAAAGATGCACCATAGGCTTGCCCGTAGTGTACTACTCTACTAATCGAGCCCACTCAATCTAAGATCAACAGGACTTCACTTGGTTGTAATGTAGGCTAAGGGACGGGTAGGATATATTTGGATATAGTGACTAGCCTCCCTAAGAACTTTTAATACAATTACATTAGCATTCAAAACCATACTTATGTCAACCAAACATTGCACCACATTTACAACAACCCCATCCGTTAGGTGCAATTATAACAAACCACCACTTATTGATTACTACGTTTGCTCACATATTTTTTTCTCATTTTTTTCTTTTCTTCTTCTTTTTTTCTTTAAGTGGCGCTTATTCTTTTCCGTTTCCAAACACTGCACCTTTTCTCTATTTCAACGGTTCCACTCAAAAACCAAACCGCCACCCCACACTTTTGCTTTTGCACAAATTCAATACCATTTAAGTGCTTATGGGAGGTACAAGGGTTCAAACAGAAGGCTATTCAAATAATTGGGTAAGGTTTGCATTGTAGTTGCCAAAGAAACAGGCTTATAGGCTACGGGGTTAACTAAGATGTATTGCAATTAGGTGGGTTTACTTTTATGTCTGACTCAACAAAGAAATGTCTTTATCACTTCTCAGACTGAATGAAACTACTATTTCGCTTTGCAAACACACGGGGCAAGTTCTAGGCATCAAATGTGAATCATGGAATACAATAAAACTCACAAATACATGGCATATGACTCATTCCAGATTGGCTTATCGAGACATTCTATTCTGAGCATTCAAGTCAGTGAGAAACATACAATTTAAGGCACTTTAGTAAGATTCAACCCTTGAAGCTAAGCGTTACACTCTAGTGTATATTGTGTTCGGGTGTAAAAACGCTAAGGGTTTTTTTCCTCGATTTTAGCTCATAGCCCATTAATCCTAATCTAAAAACTAAAAAGAAAACAAAATGAACAAAAACTACCTATACCCGGTTCAAGCTAAACCCTTGGAAAAGAACCGTGGCCCAAAGAAAAACCAAGGGGGAGTTACTACACTACCTAAAAATAAACTAAAAAATCTTTTTGGTATTTTCTTTGGACTAACTTCCCTCAAGAAAATTGTCTAAAGGATCCGTCATCAAGAAGGGTCTTTATATTTTTTTTTTCTCGACTTAGTCCCTCAAGAACCCCGCCGAAAGAGATCCGTCGCCGGGACAAGCCACTTACCTACTTTAAACTAATGAACTCTTACTCAACACCAAAACACTCAAAGCAAAACAAAACAAAACAAAATCAAACAGTCAATTGTTACAATTACATACATACAATGAAGTATCACCCACCCCAGACTTAAAATTGAAGACATGTCCCCATGGCTTTAAAATTGAAAGAACAGTGAGGTAAAAGAACTTCCCTGAAGGCTCACTCCTGGTCGGAGACGGTGTCTGGGTTCACATAGCAAGCACGACCCAGAGCTCTCAGCCAGCCCAAAAATTTCTTCTCCGACTTCACCTGTCGGTCAGCCAACGCATCAACACGGTCACCCAAATCAGTGACTGAGGTACGCAACCCAGCCATCTCCTGCTCCAACGCGGTGAAACGGGATACCCGGGCAGCTCCAGAAGAGGATGCCGCCCCGGACGGTGCTACAGCTGCTGCACTGGGCTCATAGGCCTGTGTTTCGACCCCCACGTCCACCTGGTCGGCTTCCTCTTCCTCTGAGTCATTAGAGCCAATCCTATCCTCCCCACCTGCTGCCGCTGGCTCCTTACCCGTGGTGACCTTGTCAGCCCAGAACTTGCGGTCTTTTGGTACTAGCCCATCCACACGTAGATTTTCGGGCACCCGAGCTTGCCTGCAGAGCTGAGTAACTAAAGAAGGGAAAAAGAACCCATACCGTTTGATTGGGCAACGAACATACATTTCCTCGTGCATCACTTTGGCTACATCGAAGTCAAGACCACGGATGAAACACCAAATCAAAGCAGCTCGGGGCCCATTTACCTCTGTAGTGTTGGAGGACGGAATTAGACGGTTGTTAATCAGATACAACTAGCACTTCGCTTAGAAGGTTAGTGCCGAGGAGTGAAACTTTTCACCATATTGCATCCAGACCACCTCTTTCCCGGGTACACATATCGTATCAAAGAATCGCTCCCACTTTGTGTCTGTTGGGTTACGACCGTACTCATAGAAGTCATCATAATCGGGCACAGGAGGGGGCAGCTGGTACGTCGTCCGTATCGCCTCAATAGAGGCATTCACCGCCTTTCGGCGCACGGTGACGACGCCATTGTCATGCTCCGGAACATTAGCGTAAAACTCTCTCACAACCATTACATTGCCCTCCCCTGGCTCATTAATGAAGGTCTGCAACCCCCGCCTCACCAACTCAGTGTACATGTGAGGACAGTGCTGCTGGACCGAACCGATGTCAATAACTCTCTCCGGAATCGGCTTTTTAGGTGTCTTCTCCGCAAAGCGGTCCTGAGCTTTGGCTGAGACAAATTTGTTACTGTCAAAGGGGCGTGCAGGGGCTGCCCCTTGTGTCCTGGATGATCCGGCTTGGCTGCTAGAGGATGGACCTGTGGCGCGACATTTTCGAGACGGGACCATGGTACCTGAAAAACGGGAACACATTAGCACAGCCCAACACAAAGGTGTGACGCACTGCGGTTACTCAGACTTCACACGCATAAGTCGTCACAACTACCTAGTTACGTTCATTGAGGCCTTTCTACAAACACCTTGTGGGCATTAGGCACTCACAATCCCTTCCAAGCAATTTATAACATCAACCCACCACACAATTTCCCCAAAATTACAAATCAAGTGGAACAACACCCCACCAAACTCACCACCCACAAACACCACAACATATGTTACCAATTTTACTATACAAAAATAAAGAAAAACTACTACAAAAAGGCATTCTAATACGCACAAAATTCTGAAAAATAAAAAGACAAAGGAAAAAAATAAAACTAGGGACTCATACCTGTAGTGTTAGAAGGTGGGGAGTATAGAAGAAAGGTATAGAGGAATGTGGGTGAGCCTTGGGGAAAATAGCAACAGGTGGAAATTTGTTGAAGAGGGGAGTGGGAGGGTAAGGGGATCGCTATTGAGGAGGAGAAGGGGAGGGTTTTGTTTTTCTAATGTTTTTAGAATTTGGGGCTTGGGGTTATCCGATGGGGTGATAAGAAGAGGAGTAATTTACTAAAGAAAAAAAATTAAAACAAACAAACCCGTTAGATTTTAGGGCGGGACTAGCGTGGTCGTAGCGCGGCCGCGCTAGCCCAAGCAGAATCTTACCAATTTAGCGCGGCCACTAGCGCGATCGCGCTAGTAGCGCGGGCGGGCTAAATGTCACCAATTTACCGTGACCACTAGCGCGATCCCGCTAGTAGCGGGGCCAGTAGCGGGGGAGCGCTAAAATTTTTGAGCCCAGGCAGAATGTCACCCAATTAGCGCGGTTAGTAGCGCGGGCGCGCTCTTGGGCGATTTTTTTTTCCATGTTTTTTCACCTGTTATTACCACTGCCGATGGTCTCATTGCCCGCCCATTGTCACCTGCATTGGTTAGCATGTTGTAGAAACTCACAATTAACAACTACAACTATCGTTGGGTTGCCTCCCAACCAGCGCCTTAGTTAATGTCGTGGCACGATGGTTACAACAATTCAATGGGTTGCCTCCCATCCAGCGCCTGATTTAACGTCGCGGCACGACGCAGACAAGCGCATTTAAGGCTCGCTTGACCTCTGAGGTTCTGTCAATTGGATTTCTGTCACTTCTCTTGGTTCACTCATACCTACATATAACTTCAATCGCTGCCCATTGACTCTAAACGTGTGAGAGTCTTTCTTCGAGGAAATTTCCACAGCTCCTGATGGGAATACTTCGACCACTCAAAATGGACCAGACCATCGTGATTTGAGCTTTCTTGGGAATAACTGTAGTCTTGAATTATAGAGCAGTACCTTGTTTCCGGGGTTGAAATGTCGCTCCAAAATGTTCTGGTCGTGCAATCTCTTCATTCTTTCCTTGTACAACTGCGTGCTCTCAAAAGCCAGATATCTGATCTCATAATGCTTATGCAACTCGGTGATTCTCGTTGTGCCCACAACCTCAAAGTCTAAGTTTAGCTGTTTCAGTGCCCACCAAGCTTTGTGTTCAAGTTCCACTGGCAAGTGGCAAGTATGGTGACATACAAATTGGTGTTTTAAAAGCAGTTCTATAAGCCTAGAGTGCATCATCTAGCTTTTTCGCCCAATCAGTTCTTGTGGTGTTTACGGTCTTGGTCAATACACTCTTAATCTCTCTATTAGACACTTCCACCTGTCCACTTATCTGTGGATGATAGGGTGTTGCTACCCTGTGACGCACATCATACTTTTCTAGCAACTTCTCAAAAGCTCGATTGCAGAAGTGGGTGCCTCCGTCACTGATGATAGCTCTCGGTGTCCCAAAACGGGTGAATATGTTCTTCTTCAAAAACCCCACCACTACTCTTGCATCATTAGTGGGAAATGCTGCAGCTTCTACCCATTTGGACACGTAATCTAAAGCAACAAGTATGTACTTATTGCCAAAGGAGCTGACGAAGGGACCCATGAAGTCAATCCCCCAGACATCAAACACTTTCACCTCTTGAATCGGGTTCATGGGCATCTCATGGCGCTGGGAAATGTTCCCAGTTTGCTGACATTCATTGCAGCCCTTCACCCATTGGTGTGCATCTTTAAACACTGTTGGCCAAAAGAAACCGGCCTCTAGCACTTTCGCAGCTGTCCTTACCCCTCCAAAATGTCCTCCATATGCCGATGCGTGACAAGCGTGCAAAATAAAAGATTGTTCTATCTCGGGGACACACCTCCGGATCATATTATCAACACATATTCTAAACAGATAAGGCTCGTCCCAATAATACATGCGGCAATCACGATAAAACTTTTTATTTTGTACAGATGAAAGGTCATAGGGAACTATGCCGCTGTCCAGGTAATTTGCAAAGTCTGCATACCATGGCGCTTCCTCAAGACTAGTAGCAAGCAGCTGCTCATCTGGGAAGGTTTCCAGAATATCCTCAACCTCAACCGAATTTTCAGCTCCCTCTAGTCGTGATAGATGATTAGCGACTTGGTTCTCTGTGCCCTTACGGTCACGAATTTTGAGGTCAAATTCTTGTAGTAGCAACAACCAACGAATTAGGCGCGGCTTAGACTCCTTTTTTTCAATTAAGTACCTGAGAGCTGCATGATCAGTATATACAATTACCTTAGAGCCAATCAGATATGATCTGAACTTGTCGAAAGCAAACACCACAGCCAACATCTCCTTCTCCGTCACAGTGTAGTTCAGCTGGGCTCCACTCAGCGTTCTACTAGCATAGTAGATTGGATGCATCGGCTTGTCTTTCCTTTGTCCCACTGTCCCCACTGCGTAATCACTGGCATCACACATGAGTTCGAATGGCTGCTCCCAGTTGGGGGCAACTATGATAGGTGTTGTGACCAGTCTCTTTTTCAGCTCCTCGAATGCTACCCTGCAATCATCAAAAAACAAGAAAGGGTGATCTTTTTCTAACAACTTACAGAGAGGGTTTGCAATTTTTGAGAAGTCTCTTACGAATCTCTGGTAGAAACCGGCATGCCCGAGGAAGCTCCTGATTGCCTTGACTGAAGTTGGAGGGGGCAGCTTTGCTATCACATCCACTTTAGCACGATCCACCTCAATTCCTTTGCTTGAAACCCGGTGCCCCAAGACTATACCCTCTTGTACCATGAAGTGGCACTTCTCCCAATTCAGAACCAGGTTAGTCTCGATACACCGTTTCAGCACACGAGTCAGATTTATCAGACACTCATCAAATGAGTTCCCCACCACTGAGAAATCATCCACGAACACCTCCATTATATCCTCTACCATGTCAGTGAATATGGCCATCATGCACTGTTGGAATGTGGCGGGTGCGTTGCATAGGCCAAAGGGCATCCTCCAAAAGGCATAAATGTCATATGGGCAGTGAAAGAGGTCTTCTCTCTGTCCTCTGGTGCAATGGAAATCTGATTGTACCCTGAGTACCCATCCAGAAAACAGAAGTGTGACCTCCCTGCCAATCTGTCTAACATCTAATCAATGAAGGGAAGTGGGAAGTGGTCATTCCGGGTGGCTAGATTTAGCTTTCTATAATCCATGCAAATTCTCCAACCCGTGACGATTCTTGTAGAGATCAATTCATTGTTATCATTCTTAACTACTGTCATGCCAGCCTTTTTAGGTACACATTGAACTGGGCTAACCCAGCTACTGTCCAAGATTGGAAAAATGATTCCCGCATCTAACCACTTGATTACTTCTTTCTTCACCACTTCCTTCATATTGGGGTTCAGCCTTCTTTGGTGTTCCCTGGAGGGTTTGTGTCCCTCTTCCAGTAGAATTTTGTGCATACAGTAGGCGGGGATGATCCCCTTTATGTCTGCCATGGTCCACCCAATGGCAGTCTTACACTCCTTAAGTACCTGCAATAGTTGTTGTGCCTGCACATCTAACAAACTAGATGAGATAATAACAGGTAATGTAGATTCAGCTCCAAGGAACTCATACCTGAGATGGGCGGGCTGTGGCTTTAACTCCAGATTTGGTGGTTCTTCGATGGATGGCTTGGCTGGAGGAGTTTCTCTATTTTCCAAGTGCAAGGGCTCAAATTCTAGAGTTCTATCCCAGAACCCTCTACCCTCTAACGCAAACACCCATTCCGCCAGATCCTCTCCATTTACCTCATCCAAATTCATCAAACATGCAGCAAGGGGGTCCTCACCAGTCAGCATCTCATCATCAGTTTCTACAATTACATCCACGGCATCAATAAGAGAGCAATTGGCGAATTCACTTGGTCGCCTTATAGATTTCTGCACATTGAATGTTATTTCTTCGTCGTTCAGTCTCATCTTGAGCTCCCCAGTCTCAGAATCAATTAGAGCTCTCCCAGTGGCCAAGAACGGCCTTCCCAAAATTATGGGAATCTCTTCATCCACTTTACAGTCTAAGATCACAAAATTTGTAGGGAACACAAATTTCCCCACCTGAATCAACACATCATCCAGGATACCAGAGGGTCTTTTCACAGTCCTGTCAGCCAGCTGCAACAACATAGAGGTGGGTCTAGCTCTTCCAATACCCAGCCTCTTATAAATCGCCAAGGGCATAAGATTGATGCTGGCCCCTAGATCACACAGTGCCTCAGCAAAAGCAAAATTACCAATAGTGCATGGAATTGTAAAGCTCCCTGGGTCAGACAACTTTTCCGCAATTGGTCTAGTCACCACTGCACTACAAGTCTGAGTAAGAGTAACTGTGGCCAAGTCTTGGAAATCAAATTTTTGGGACATTAAGTCCTTCATCATTTTTGCATACCCAGGCATCTCTTTCAAAGCATCAATCAATGGTATGTTTACCTGGATTTGTTTCAGCATCTCAAAGAACTTCTTGTATTGCTCCTCCTTTTGGTACTTAGCCAGCCTTGAGGGAAGGGTGCATGAGGTCTCTTCTTCCCAATCATTTGGGATTGATCTTTATCAGCTGCCACATCAACTACTGGCTCCTGGGCTGTCTCAGCTTCTTTCTCGGTCTCAATCTGAGTGCTATTTCCTTCCAGGGCAGGCTGGACTGTCACCTCTGTCAGTTTCGTTGACTCATCCAGCTCAATGGGCACCGGTATGAGTGTCTCAGCCTGTCTAGTTTCTTGAGCCCTCTCCTGCTCTACATCTAAATCTCTGCCATTATGTAGTCTCACCGCCATTAGCTGCTTCGGGCCTTGATCTTTTGGATTTATCTGTGTGTGTGCAAGTAGTGTCCCATGAGGACAATTGTTCAGAGACATCGAAATTTGGCCACCTGCACTTCAATATTCTTGATTGCTGCATCATGTGCATCTACTCTCTCATTAATTTTTGCATTAGACCCAATAACCTGCTGTATCATTGCTTCAAGTCTAGCTAACCCATCTTCCTGCCTTCCACCATGCTGTTGCTGAGGAGGGTGATACCCCTGCTGCTGATTCTGACTATTATATCCCTGTGGCCTTGGGTAAGGAGCCATATTGTTAGGGGGTCTTATACCTCCCATGTTCCCAGTATTGAACTGTGGCTAGGCTGGCCTGTACTGCTGATTCTGTTGGCCCCAATTCTGACCACCCTATCTCTGGCCTCCATAATTAGACACATAGTTCATGTCTTCAGGATAGTGGTGATGATCATGTTCTGCATTCCACTGTTTACCAATGGGCTGACTAATGCAAGATGTACACAAGCCCCCATTGGTAGTGTCTACGATGTGTACCTGCTGCTTCTGCCCTGACTCTTCCACCTTTTTGGTGAGTATACTCATCTGAGTCAATAAGGTGGCCATATTTTCAGCCATAGAGTTAGATGGATCTAAAGGAACTGAGTGAACCACTGGAGTGATAGGTGCATTCCTGGTTATCCATCCCGAATTCTGTGCCATCTTGTCAAGCAGACTCTGGCCTTCTCTCCATATTTTGCTCAAAAGTGCTCCACCAGCTGAAGCATTAACTATGTTCTTCACACTATCTGACAATCCCATGTAAAACTGCTGTCCCAACATCAGATCTGGGACACCATGGTGTGGACATACAACCAGCATCCCCTTAAAGCGTTCCCATGTTTCATGCAGTGTCTCCATTGGTCTTTGTTTAAAACTCAAAATTTCATCAATTTGTTGAGCAGTCTTGTTGGGTGGGTTGAACTTGTTGTGGAATTGTTTGACTAACTCCTCCCAAGTTGTTATGGAATTTATGAGGAGTGAGTTTAGCCAGGTCTGGGCAGCTCCTGTTACTGCGAATGGGAACAACAACAACTTGATTACTTCCTGAGTTACGTTGGGCTGCCTTTGGGTTTTATATATTGACTGGAAATTCTTCAAGTGCTGTTGAGGATCTTCGACTTGTGACCCCGAAAATAGTCCCTTGTTTTGCAACAAGTGCTACATGTTATTCGTGATTTGGAATGATTCAGCCTGTATCTGCGGGACTACAATCGCTGTGGCCAGATTTTCAGCTGTGGGTTGTGCCCAGTCATAGAGAGCAGCCTCTGGCACAGGAGGTGCCGGTGGATTATTTTCGTGATCTCCCACGTTCGGTTCAGATTGTTCAATTGTTTGTTGTTGTTTGCTTTTCCGGTTGGCCCGGTTTAAGGGCTTAAAATTTTTTTCGGGATCTGATAGAGCTTCGAATACTTCACCAGTTCTCGTTGAGTTTCTAGGCATGCACCTGTGCAACCTAGTCAACAAACATTAAAATTTCAATGTATAGATTGAGTATAGAGAAAATGACTACACTAAGAATTTTTGTATTTCTTTCAATTGTAATTGATAACACCGTTAATTCCCCGGCAACGACGCCAAAAATTTGATCACGCTCAACTATGCCTTATAAAAGGACACGCGGACGTTGCAAATATAGTCTGAGTATTTATGCCCAGAGTCGAACCCACAAGGAATCAACCTATCAATTACTTTCGTTGGACTTACTAAATTTTGTGGAATCAACTTCCCGAAATGTTGTAAATAACAATTGATTGTATTTCTAATAACTAAGACTGAAAAATAAATAAATAGCTGAAAACTAACTATGCTTGAGTTGTAAACAATTATGAGAATGTTCTAAGGTAGTGATTTACCCTATTGATGGAATCCCTTCCGGTTATGTTTCATATATATTCACCAAAATATCTCTATCAATCATGAGCACTCCTTTTACCGTAAATCTCTCCCGAGTAATCATGATAATTTACTAGACGCACTCTCCCGAGATACACTAGCTGGCTTTGTTTATTACAGCTCACTTTAGATTGCACCCAAGGCTTCGTTATCCCTAATCCCGCCTTTAAACCCGCAGTTATAGATCCCTCTTATACTTTGGGAGTGGTGATGTTCAACAACTACCTAAATATGCACTCTCTCCCGAGTTATGCACACTAAATAGGCACAGCTAATTGAGGATCCTGTCAATTAACTACAAAAAATATGTAGTTGAACAAATAGAGATTAACTGGCAAACTATATTAACATAATCAAGAAGTCATCCTTCAATAAGTTCCATCAAAACCCTAGACAAAGGATTTAGCTACTCATACTAGTGTTCATCACAATAATATTCAATTTCATCACAAATCGTAAAAACAAGAGAAAGAAAGGAAGAACTCGATGGTTGTGTATCCTCCTTGCCTCTTGCCTCTCTCTTTCTTGCACTAAACTATGAAAACCTTGATAATACATCATTGGGCGAGACCTTCTATAGGTTAAGTGAATTTTTCCCCAGACTTCCAAGTTTACCCCTAAAAATTAGCCTTCCGGAACTGGACTAGCACGGCCGCGCTAGTGGGCGCGCTAGTAGCCTAACATTCTGCCTCAACCATCTGGACTAGCGCGATCGCGCTAGTCCAGGCCTTTATTTCCTCAATTCTTTTTCTCGTCTTCGCGCGTACTCAGCTCCTAGGGGTTTTTTTCTTGCTTCAATGTAGCTCCAATCACAGCTTTAAGGCCTCATACAAGCTCCTCATCCAGCAACGTGTGAAATTCACAATTAGAGCACATTTTTCATCATTTAACTATATTATGACATTGAAACATAATCAAGATGGGGCATAAACAATCGCAAAATTACATGAATCTAGCCTATTATCATATTCGCATTGGAGCCCGATTATATTCGGATTCGCGCCGCGTAGAGCCACATTCGGGAGGAAGCGCTCCCTACCAAAAAAATTTTCATACACAGGGGGCTCGAACTCGAGACCCTGGTTAAGCGAAGAGTCGACATTTCAATATATAGGAGAAAAAATAGACTAGCCAAAAACTTATTGCCTTAAATTGCTTAAACAGGAACAGAACATCTTCACCAGTCTTAATAACTTCCCTAAAGGGTATTCATCACAATCTTTACTAATCAAAGTAGAGATTTACTATAGCAAGAGCCTATGTGATTGTCTATCCGAACTCTATATATAGTTGAAAATTTTAAATTAACATACCACAACAATAATTAAACATACCACGACAATAATTCCAGTGTAATCTCATAAGTGAGATTTATGGAAAGTAGTGTGTATACAACTTTACCCTTATTTTGGAAGGATAGAATGTTTCTGAGGGACCCTCAGCTCAGATTTTTACCTACATCTGCACAAAATTTTAAAATAACATACATTTACACAAATTTGTACCTATTTTCATTAAGGGACATATAGCATCGTTAGTACTTTCATTCAAACCGACCGACTCAAAATCTTAATCCGTCTATCTGCTAACCCATACAACTACAACGATAATGGTTCATTTCTATATAAATTGGGATCAATTATTCTCACTGACCATTCTTCCTATTTAGAAGTTAACCCATAGGACAAAAAAATTATTACTGGAACTTTATAACATGGAAAAGAAAAGATATCTGTCGGTGAGGTTGATATTTCAAGAACTAGAATGAAGGACCAAAGGAAGCTGATATTGTAAAAAGTCTATGGATATATACGTGATTCCATGGAATTGTCTAAAATTAAAGCATGATTTATAATTTTCAGACGTGAGACCAAGACTTTTAATACCTTCATTCATATGTAGGGGTACGGCCTATTACCTATATGACAATGAGAGTGACATGTCGTACTAGTCAATCTCTCAAATATTAGTTGAAGAAAAAATCTTCAATCTATGATATATATGTAGGTCTAAGACTATAGGGTAATATAATTTTGAACTATGTTGTGCTTCGTACCACTTTAAGTACTGTGCTTTATTTGGCATTATGCTTACACCCTCTTTAACTCATCCTATCCTTTCAAGCGTTCCTCCACATTATCCTACTTTTTTTCCTTTATGCGCATTCGGAGATAATTTTATCAATCGTCATTGAACTTTTGTGTTTGTTATCTTAAAATTATTTTTTTTTGTTACGTAAAAATCATTCAACTTTGTGTTCATTACACAAAAGTCACTTTTCTTTCTTTTGTTACACAAAAATTATTTTACTTTGCTCTAGTTATCACAAAAGTCACATTGTTACTTGAAAGTCTATTATGCCCTTGATATTATATAAACATTCATATTTATGTAATATATTCTATATTATATACTATATAATATATTTTTAACTATGTATTTTATTTATAAATAAAATAACTTAATATTACTTTATTATTATTTTTATAATATATTTGTTTATTTAGTTTTTTCTTAACTTTAATTTTCAAGATATATTAGTAGCGTTATAAAACAACTTTTTTTCAGCAATTCTTTTTTTTTGAATTTAATTGACCGACAAAGTTGGTCGGTAATTTCCGACCAACTTTGGTCGGTATGCCCTTCCGACTTTCAAAATACCGACCACACGTTAATGGTCGAGTTTTGGATGGTTATTAGCCATTACCAACCAACTTTGATCGATTTTTTTGGACGATTTTTTCCGAATTTCTAGTATTTTAATTCCCCAAATAACCAATTGTCCAGGTAAATCCCAAGAAAATATCCCCAGCTAAATTCGCATATAGTACCTAGGGATTTTCCTTCAGATTAACATATGATTTTTTTCTCATTTTCTTTGTTTTTTACCCGCGAATTTTCTCACGGAAATGTACTTGCCGCTTATTTCTCTACTAACATATATTAAAGTTACTGACAAATTTAATAACGTAACTAATGTATTTTAAAAATTAACGTTAAGAAAAAATTATATATATGATAATATGAATATATTATAAAAATAATAAATAAAATAATATTAAGTTATTTTAATTTTAAATAAAATATATAGTTAAAAATATATTATATAGTATATAATATAGAAGTTATTACATAAATATGAAGGTTTATATAATATCAAGGGTATAATAGACTCTTCAAGTAAAAATGTGACTTTTATGATAACTAGAGTAAAGTAAAATGATTTTTGTGTAACAAAAGAAAGAAAAGTGACTTTTGTGTAATGAACACAAAGTTGAATGACTTTTATGTAACAAAAAAAAGAAAAGTGACTTTTGGGTAACAAACACAAAAGTTCAATGACCATGGACAAAATTAACTCTGCACATTCGTATTCAAAATTTACTGTCACGACTAATTCAAATTCGTGCGGCATAAAGCTTATTAAAGAATAGTCCAATATACAAGGTATCGTGTGTTTACGCATGGTCTGAGGAAAAGTGGCACCCGAAAGAATAATGATGTTAGACTGTTTGTTCTAATGCAAGCATTAGTAATTATTTTCACGGCTCGAATCCGTGATTTACAAGTCATAAGGAGACTAACTTATTAAAGTAGAAAAAACTTGTGTGGTTTTGTGAAGTTTCAGTGATCCCTTGTTCTACTAATTTTTAGTAATATTTTAATTATAACAACCTTCTTACACTTCTGAACAAACATATTACTTAATACTATGTCTGAAACCTACGTGCCCCTAGGGAAGACAAAGGTCCAGTATATTGAATTAAAAAAAGGAGGAATGTGATTGGGTGAAAAAAGAAGTGCAAAAGAAAGGTGAAAAAGAAGGGTACATATCTTGCCTTTCAAAACTTCCCAGAATTGACCAGAAAGGAGAAATAATAGTATGTCATGTTACTTTCCTTCCAGCTGTACCTATCTATTATACGTAATTGGAAGTAAATCATCAATATATCATCTACACGAAGTAAACCACCAATCAAATTTCACTCTTTACATTCTCCTTCTCTTTCGTAGCAACAAACATAGTGTTGCTTCTGTTTACCCTCAAAATCGATTAATAATTGAATTTGTAAGTGGTTTTAAGGATACATATGACACAAAGCTATAAATTGAATTATAATTAAAGCGAATAATGATAAAGTAAATTTAAATCGTACTACTTAAACAATTATAGTCTTGAAAAGTAAGTCTCACTTGAACTAGACGCAGTTCAGACGGTATCAAATAGAGAAGAACAGTAGCTTACAGAAAGAAAATAATATTATATTACTTTGGGATGCGTGTAACAATGTGTCTTTACAAGTAATCAGACCCCCTTTATATAGTAGGAGGGTCCTACTTTAGGTACAATTCTATAAAAGGTAAAAATCTCCTTATTTGCTGATTTGTCGGTTCCTTATTGATACGTGTTGAGATTCCGCCGTAATATCCGACCGTTCACGAACATTTCGGCCTTCTATTATTTCGGTCTTCTGTTAGTTGTACAAACAATATTTTCTCGAGCTCGTTCGGGGTCAGAGACGATTTCGGGGTCATGGACTCATTGTTCTCGAGGACGGACATTCTGACCTCATATTCTGGTTCGATGGGGCTCGGGGTTGGTCTTTAATCCCTCGTTTTCCGAGCTCGATCTGTCGTGCAGTAGACGAGACCGATTTCGATCGTATACATATAGTCCCTCATTTTTCGGAGAGTAAACAATGAGAAACGATATGAGTTTCCGCTTCTTACCTCAATACTCTGTGTCAGAAATGACAAAATGAACGAAACATCTCGTCAATCATGTCTCAATGGCATTAAATGCTTGTCAGTCACTGGTCGGCCACTTCTGGATTTGAACCGTCATTTGCAAACTATAAATACCCCTTCCTTATCCATTCAAACTTTACTTCAAAGCTTCCTACCATCGCTTCTTTGCAATTTCTCTACTTTCTAGCACTTATACTCTGATTTCTTGAGATCCTTTGTGTAGGATTTTGGTTGTCTCCACCCCAAATCATTAAGCGTACTACTCTAACTTCCTTTCCTCCTGTTTTCCTCCATCTTTAAGAGAAATGGCAAAAAACTTCAAAAATAGTTCCCCAAAAAGAAACTGCTTCTTCATCATGGCCGGCCGGCGAGGAACCAGCGGCGGAACCTCCTATTAGCACGTTTATTTCTGGCGGGTGCTCGGTGACCGCTGATTTTAAGGTTGAAAAACCTTCACATGTGCCGGGCTGAAGTGAGAATGTTTCGAGGTACATCTGCTCGATCACAGAAGAAATTCTCCCCACGGTTAAAAAGGATTGCAACTGGGTCGGCAAAGACGTGGTGGTTCCCAGGCCCGATGAAGATATCACTACCTACGTCGAGTGATACTTAAGCCCTTACACTTATCCGTTTACGTTGGGCCCGTTAGACCTAGTAATCATCCATTTCTACAAAGGTACGAGGTGTGCCTCGTCCAGATTCACCCTTCATTTTGGAGAATCGTCATCCTTCCCCGGTTCTTTGTGAGCAAGATCGACGGATGCTCGTTCACCGTCGACCAACTTATGCGACTGTACAGTCCCCGACTCTTTCGAGGGGACTGAATAAACTTCACGCCCGGCTAGTAAAGCCCCGTTCTCGAGCATCGATGAGGATCGGGATCAAGGTTGGCTAGGCCAATTTATCCGAGTGAGGACCTCAGACCTGATCCCAGCCGAGCACATGCCGTTCCCCGAGAAGTGGAACACAGAGCGTAAGTAAAGTTTTGTTTTACCCAAAATTTTATTTTTACTCTCTTTTCCTTCTTTCTTATCGGTGTTTGGTGGCGATGCAGCTGTTGCTCGGGTCCTGAAAGCAATCCCTCGACTCAAGAAGTGGGTTGAGGGTATTGTCTCTCAAAAACCAAATTTCGAACGCGCATGGCATGAACTTTCAAAAGGCCAGTGGGAAGCCCGTTCTTCACGGTGAGTTTCCTTTCCCGAGTGAATAACCTTTGGGTTTCCTTTGTGTTGCTTGAGCTCTTACTCGTTTCATTTCTCTTTGTAGGTCTTTCAAGGATGTCGTAATGAGGCCTCCATCTGGTGACGAGGATTGCCCTTCCGAGTCCCCTGATCCGAGACAAGGTGAGGAGAAGAAGAGAAAAAGGGCTCCGAGTTCGGAAGAAGAAAACCAAGAGAAGGTTAGTGCGCAAATCTAAGGATAGCACCAGCGCTCGAGCGCCCTCTTCGGACTCACTCCACCAGTTGAGGGACTAGTCAGAAGAAGAAGAAGCCTCTGAACTGGTGGCCCGCGTACGGTCAGGGTTCGAGGTACGAGGGGCCTCCGATTCAGAGAGAGGTGAGGCCGATCTTCCTCGAGCCAGGGAAGCCTAAGAGGAGGTCGTAGTCATAGCCAATGCGGAGGCCGTGGCTGAGGCCAATGTGTAGGCTGTGGTCGAGGCCAATGAGGGGGCCGTGGTCGAGGCTTCTCAAGATGAGGGCATAGCCTCGAAGGATGTACTCGGTGTGATAGACGTCACCGAGTCGCCCTCGTTTATTGAGTCTATGATCAACGAGGCTTAGGCAGTGAAACCTCGCCCTAATGAGGGGGCCCATGGAGCGGACGACCCCTTCCGCAGCTTTTTTGACGGCGTGGATTCTACCGCCACGAAAAATGTAACCGGGTTGGGTGACTAAGAGGTGCCGAGGAAGAGTCCATCTTCCGGAACTAGCGGGCCTCCCTTAATCCCAAAATTAGTCAACCGGTTCCCAGCTCCAAGCGTGGATCGTGACCAGAAGCGATCATTTATCATCCGATTCCCGAGGATGCCTGGGTTCTTTCTGCCTCCGTAGGGGTGGCCAGTTACCTTCGGTGCTTGGTTACGGGGAGGACCAAGCAAAGATGATCACAGTGGAAACGCCCTGCCTGTTCAATGAAGCTCAACATGCGCTAAATCGGGTAACTTCAGATACCTTTTGATGATTTCTAGTTTGTACTTAAATCAATTCATGGATGATCATAACCTTTCTCTTTGTGTATGTAGGCCTCGGTACTTCACCTTTCTCCAGTAATGGGAAGAGTTAAACCAATATGAGGCCGAGATTCGAGGGCTTACTGAGAAGAGAGATGCTTACAAACTTCTTAATGAGCAAACAGAAGGTGAGGCTAAGAGCCTCCAAGCCGTGCTAGAGGTGGCTCGGAAGGAGCATGCCAACCTGGTCGAGCAGTTAAGATTAGTATCTTAGGTTAATGACGATGATTCAGACGCGGACTAACGGTTCGAACCCTTAGGTCCAACAGAAGCTTGATCAGATCGAGCAGCTCCGGGCAGAGGTGGATGCGATGAAGGTCGATGCCGAAGAATGAAAGAAAAATATGGACCGCTTGGCCTCGAAAAAGGAGACTACCTGGGATCAACTGGCTTCGGCTGAGGTCCAGTGTTGAGCTGTAAAGGAAAAGGCCTTGCTGTAGGGCAAAAAGATCGAGGAGCTCCATTCTCAGCTAAATTCAGTCGTTCTCTGGCCGAGAAAATCCAGCCATGGAGCTTGAGACGGCCAAGCCGGAGGACGAGCTGGTCAAAGTCGACGCTAATGAGACGGTGGCCATTTATATGGCCGATGCCGAGGCGTCTCAGGTTTGAGCAAAGGACATCATCGAGCACGCAAAACGGCAATCTCTAAAGGAGGCCTTTGAGGAAATTCATGCTCGGTGTTTCGGTTATCGATTGTGATTGAGAATGATAAGGAGCTCGAGGCTGAGGCCAAAAGGTTGGCTTATCTCAAGGATGATGATGGTTCTGAGGGTTTAAGCGGATCCGAGGATAGAGAAGACCTTGAGGACGATGAGGCATCCCCCGACGAAGACTAGGCCGCTTAAGCTCTTTGCAAATGTTTTTATTTTTTGCGTTTTGTATTACCTTTTGGTTGAGGCCATTTTGCCTTTGTATAAATATGTATCGAGGCCGTCTTGGCCTTTGTAAAATTTTTGATATGTATATAAAGCTTTTTTCCCTTCAGCAACTTCTGTGTTTTTCCCTTTGCTTTGTCATTTATATTTGCAAGATTAACATGCCTTAGCATGAAATAGTTAGGTTATGTTCGAAGTTTCGAGCAAAGCTTTCCTTCAATATTATTTTGTTTTTATGGCATCGTGGGGTTTCGATGTGACCGAAAATTCTACCACAAAGTACTTATACTTTTCTGGATTATAACTTGTCAAGGGTAGCTTTTAGAACCAGTTAAGAAATTTTAAGGCCTTGTTATTTTTGTTACGAGTCTCGGATGTCTCCGAGCCGTTTTAATTTAGCCGTAGCCTTATTAGTTCGGGCGTTTCACCCCGAGTTATCCGTACTTGTCTAGGATAACAGTCCCCGAATGGGGATGGCCGAAACCTTTAAAATTTGGGCGTTGCCTAATAGGTCTTGAGCCCCCGAACTCCGATGGCCCGGATCATCCGAGTATGCTTTCAGATGGCTGTCCCGGAGCGAGAGTGATTGTTTGAACTCGTATTAAGGTGGTCCTTGGGCTCGATACTTTTATGGTATCGGGTGTAAGAAACTTCTTGAGAAATGCAAGATTTTTTTTAAAAGACAAGATGTTTATCCGCAAGGAAGAGACTTCCTTTTATTCTTGTGATAATAGTTATACATGTGTACATCATTTGTGCCAGGGCTCCAGCAGACTATGCGGGCACGGTTCATTTGACCGTTTGGCCCATATAGTAAATCCTATCGATCGAGCCGAGACCATTCAATCACGAAGTTTCTTTTCTCGCTAAAGTCAATATCTGAGGGTAATGCCCCCAGTATTCGAGGTTGATCATAAAGAGAAGCCTCGGATACTGTTGTGATCACCGATTCATGACTGACCTTCGATTCTAAGTTAGCACGATCCACTGTTGCCTCGTTTAAAACCTTGCCGGAAAACCTATTTGGGACAAAATCGGTTCAAGGGAAAAAGAGTGCAACTCGTGCTTTCAAACCTAAAAATTGCACTATTCCTTGTTTGTTACATGCAAGTGTTAGTTAAAAAATAAGTAAAAAGAAATGAATGGGGCCGTACCTTAGCAGTAGTATCGCTTCAAATGAGTTACATTCCAATTGTTCCGTAGTTGCTCGTTGTTCATTGTTTCGAGTTTGTAGGATCCCTTTCCGGTGATCTCGATAATTTGGTAAGATTCTTCCCAGTTCGGTCCCAGCTTACCTTCATTCGGGTTTCGGGTGCTCAGTGTGACCTTCCTTAATACTAAGTCCCCGATAATGAAATGTTGAAGGTTGGCCCTTCGATTGTAGTATCTCTCGATCCGATGTTTTTGGGCGGCCAATCGGACAAGGGCGGATTCGAGCCTTTCATCTAATAGCTCTAGGCTCGTACTCATGGTCTCGTCATTTGATTCCTTATATGCGTATCTAAACCCGAGACTCGGTTCTCCGACTTCGACCGACATTAGAGCTTTGGCGCCGTAAGCCATCGAGAATGGGGTGGCCTCGGTACTGGATTTCCAGGTTGTGCGGTATGCCCATAAGACTTCGGGCATAATTTCTTTCCATTTTCCTTTGGCGTCATTTAACCTCTTTTTGAGGTTTTGGAGTGTGCTTTTTTTGGTCGATTCTGCTTGTCCGTTCCCACCAGGGTGATAGGATGTTGATATGATCCTTTTGATCTTATGATCTTCGAGAAACTTGCTCACTTTGCTGCCGATAAATTGTTTCCCGTAGTCGCACACGATCTCTGATGGCATTTCGAACCAGCATATGATATGGTCCCAAATGACATCAATAACTTCCTTCTCCCTGACCTTCTCGTATGCCTGGGCTTCCACCCACTTAGAAAAATAGTTAGTCATAAATAATGTAAATTGAGCCTTACGAGGTGCCTATGGAAGAGTTCCAACGATGTTCATTCCCCACTTCATGAATGACCATGGTGACAAAACCGAAAGCAGCAGCTCCACGGGTTGGTGAATCATCAGAGCATGTCTTTGGAATTCATCACATTTTCATATGAACTCCTTCGCGTCCTTTTCCAGGTTGATCCAATAGTAACCAGCTCTGATTACCTTTCGAACTAATGTTTCGGCGCCTGAGTGATTTCTGCAGGTGCCCTCGTGAACTTCCCTTAGAAGTATCTCCCGGTCCCAAACATATTGCTAGTGGGCCATCGAACGTTCTTCTGAATAGGGTTCTGTCTTAGGACAAGCTAAACCGAGTTGTTTTTGTACGCAGGGCCCTCGATTCTTTTGGATGTGAGGGCAGTTTTTCGGCCTTCAAATATTCTATATATTTGTTTCTCCAATCCCAAGTTAGGCTTGTTGAGTTTTCTCATGGCCTTCTTCCACTACCGATCTCATGAGTTGTACGAATGCCCCCGAGTTGAGCTCGTCGTCCTTGATCGACGATCCTAAGTTAGAAAGGGCACCAACTTCGCAATTTTGATCCCGAGGTACGTGTTGCAAAGTCCACTTCTTGCACTGATGTAATGTAACTTGCAACTTGTCCTGGAACCTCTGCATTCGTTCTTCTCTAACCTCGAATGTCCCATTAACTTGGCTTACCACGAGGAGAGAATCGCACTTAGCTTCGATCACCTCCGCACCAAGCTTTTGGCTAGTTCGAGACCTGCAATCATGGCCTCATATTCGGCCTCGTTGTTAGTCAATTTCACAGTTCTAATAGATTTTCTAACTATATTACTTGTAGGTGGCTTCAATACGATGCCAAGTCCGGACCCTTTTGCGTTCGAGGTACCGTCCGTAAAGAGGGTCCAGATTCCCGAAGACGTCCTTTTGTTTACCAGCAACTATCTTTCAACCTCGGGTACTAGGGCCAGCGTAAAGTTGGCCGCAAAATCTGCCAAAATTTGAGATTTAATGGCTGTCCGGTGTCGATATTCAATATCGTACCCGTTGATTTCCACGGCCCATTTGGCCAATCATCACGAGAGTTTGCCTTTATGCATTATATTTTGCAATGCGTAAGTAGTCACAACACATATATGATGACACTGAAAATATGGTTTCAGTTTCCTAGAGGCACTTAGCAAGGCGAGCGCCAATTTTTGTAGGTGAGGGTATCTAGTTTCAGTCTCACCTAGCGTCCTGCTAATATAGTAAATCGGAAATTGCGTACCTTGCCCGGACCGGGACTCCACTTACCGCTATCTCCAACACTGACAAGTATAAGTATAGTTGTTCGTCTGCCTTCGGTATGTGAAGCAGTGGTGGGCTCGATAGATATCTCTTGAGTTTCTCCAAGGCCTGTTGGCATTCCGGGGTGCATGAGAAGTTGTTCTTCTTCAGTAGCGAGAAGAACTGGTGGCTCCTGTCGGAGGACCTCGAGATGAATTGCCCCAGGGCGGCAATGCGCCCGGTTAACCTTTGCATGGCCTTCACAGTGTCTACCACCGTGTTATCTTCGATGGATTTGATCTTGTCGAGGTTGATTTTGATTCCCCGGTTGGATACCACGAACCCGAGGAATTTATCCGATCTGACTCCGAATGCACATTTCTCCGGGCTCAGCTTCATATTGTACTTTTTCAATATACTGAAGGTTTCCAACAAATGTTTTAAATGGTCCTCTGCCCGTAGGGACTTAACCAACATATCGTCAATGTAATCCTCCATTAATTTTCCTATTTGTTCCTCGAACATCCGGTTTACTAGGCATTGATAAGTAGCACTAGCATTTTTTAATCCGAATAGCATCACGTTATAGCAGCATATGCCTTACTTAGAGATGAAGGAGGTTTTCTCCTGATCATCCGGGTCCATTTGTATTTGGTTGTACCCGGAATAGGCGTCGAGAAAACTGAGGATCTCGTGGTCGGCCATGTCATCGATCATGCGATCGATGTTGGGCAAAGGGAAAGATCCCTTGGGATGCCTTATTCAAATCCTTATAGTATACACACATTCTTAATTTGTTACCCTTTTAGGGACTACCACTACGTTTGCTAACCAATCCAGGTATTTCACCTCCCGAATTGACCCTATTTTAAGGTGTTTAGATACCTCGTCCTTGATGAAAGCGTGTTCGATCTCGAACTTGGGTCTCCTCTTCTGCTTGTGAGTGGTTATCTCCGGTGGGATCCCCATCATATCAAGATGGGACCAAGCGAAACAACCCATGCTAGCTATAAGAAATTGAATGAGTTTTTTCCTGGGCTCGGGAGTTAATCCCGTGCCCAGGTACACCTTCCGATCGGGTAGATATTCGATCAAAGTGGCCTGTTCCAGCTCCTCGACTGTTGATTTTGTGGCGTTGGAATCATCAGGAACTATAAAAGATCTGGGAACCCCGTAATCATCGTCTTCATCAGTCCCATGTTTATTCGATTGGGCCGCGGCCGGTGTCGATAATTGCTATTTAGCCCCGTGTTTTGTATCTGAACTTGGTTCCTTTGATTATGCGAGTGTTAATATCAGAATCATTTCTTTGACTGCAAACATTTTCTTTGTGGTAGGTTATTCCCTGTAGATTTTTTAATCCCTCCAGGCATTGGGAATTTTAACCCTTGGTGAAGAGTTGAGGGCACTGATCACGTCCATATGCACGCCTCTAACTTGGTATGGCATGATTGTTTGCAATAATAAAACCCAACAAGGAGTTGGGATCGAATCCACTGGGAGCGAAGATGGGAATTAGTAGTATATATTCGGAGTGAGTATGTGAAGTATCAAGATTGCACTTCCACAAACAGGGTTTTGTTCTTACTTCTAAAATTAAGCTAAGAATTGCAAATCTAAAAGTATAAAATTAGAGGAGATTGATTTTGAAACTTTTTCCAAGATATAAAAAGGCCCAGGGCTGTGACCACGACCTAGGTGTTTGCCTAATGGGATAAAGACTTTTATGTTATTTTACTGACTTGGGGTGTGTTATAGCTCACAACACTACGTTCCCCACTCAATACCTCTCGGTCAGAGAGTGGTTTTGCCCAATTTGGCTTTCTCAAGTCCAAATGGGTATCTACCAAAACGATTGACAAGAGCTCAAGTCGGGTTATTTCTATCTCTAGGTCGAACCCTTTAATTGGGTAAATGAATCTCTCAATTGACCCAATTCCTTGTTAGCTAAGTTAACCTAGACTAAGACTCTCTTTCTCAGGAAGAGACTAAGTCAAATAGGCATAAATCAATGTTTGCAATCATTAATTTCACAATAGCATGAACCTAACTAAATAACACACATCCATTCATAAACAAGCATAAAATTAATCACCCATAAGATTTACACACTAGGGTTGGTCACAACCCTAGTAAAAATCTAGCTACTCATAGTGGGTATAGAAGAAAACAACGAAGAAAACATAATAAAACTCATATTGAAATATTAAAATATAAAAACGCAATGTTAAATCACCAAAAAAGCTAATAAAGCAAGAAGAAACGACTACATCACTTTTAATATTCAAAAATTGACCTAATTTCATAAAATTATTTTATTTATACAAGGCTGGAATTTTCGGACAAAAATGCCCATTCGGAGGTTCTGCGGCCGCACAATTCCACGTGCGGTCCGCACTTTGCATCAGTATTGACAGGATTTGAATCTGCGGCCGCATAATTCTGAGACACGGCCGCATCTCTCATGTTCTGCGGTCCGCACATTTCTGCGTGCGGCCGCATAAGGCTCTTCTATGGATCGCACATTTCTGAGTGTGGCCGCGTAGCTCACTTCTGCGTCCGCACAATAATTGTGCGGTCCGCACTTCCTTTGTGCTTGAAATGAGAACTCTCTGAACTTCTGATCTTGCTTAACTTCTGCTGCCCCGCAATTCATGTGCGGACCGCACTTTGCACTTGGCCTCTGATAAACTTTACTTCACAATCTGCGGTCCGCACTTTGAGCTTTTGTGCCTGATTTTGTCCTTGAGTTTAGATCACTTCTTCTTGAGTTAGATTTCATCTTAATGGCTCATTTTCCAATAATCCTGCAACTAAGCATATTTCACCAGTTTTCGGGAATATAATTAAACGCTTTTGGACTAAAATAAAAACTAAAAGGCGCTAATAAGTAGTCAAAATCCCCACTTATCAGACACTGCCTCGTGTTGTGGATCCATGGCCTCCCAAAAAGTCGTTGTACCTCATGTCTCCTTCTATCACATAAAAATTGGTTTCCTAGATGGTTCCAACGTCATTTTCTGGTAATGTTATTTTTTCCTTAGTCGTTTCACTTGCCATGTTGAATCCATTTAGAACTCGGACTGCAGGCACGATTTGATTTTGTAGGCCGAGCTGTTCTACGACCCTCGATCGGATGATGTTGCCGAGCTACCTTAATCAATTAACACACGCTTATCTAGAGATTTATTTATGAGTACAGATATTACCAGTGCATCGTTGTGGGGTTGCACGATCCCTTCTATTCTGTGTCCTCATCGTTGAAAGACAAAGTTCCTTCTGGTATGTAATCTCGACTCCATTTTTCCCTTGTGATGGATACTTTGGTGCGCTTCAACATCGGCCCTTGAGGAACATGGACCCCACCGATGATCATGCTAATGACATGCTGAGGTTCTCTCGGTATGTTTATTAGATTCTTTATTTCTAAAATAATTCTTGGCTCGGTCGCTCAGGAATTGTCGAAGATGCCCGTTGTTGAATAACCGGGCTACCTCCTCCTTTATCTATCGACAATCCTTTGTTCTGTGGCCGTGAGTGCCGTGATACTTGCACATCTGGTTTGGATCCCTTTGGGCTGGGTCGGATTGTAGAGGTCAAGGCTATTTGGTGTCTTTGATGCGTTCGATAGCTGATATGGTGGCAGTAGCATCACCATTAAAGTTATATTCTGATAACCTTGGTGCTTCTTTAGGTCTGATGGGTCTATCGAAACCGTTCTTGCTCATGAGTCCCAAGTTGCTATGGCCTCGATCATTTCTCATTTCATTTTGCATAGAACCTCGTCCGGACCCGCTGCTTCTTCGATCTCAATTGTATGGCTGGCATTCGATCCCTGTTCGACCTTGGTTCACAGTCAATATCTCTGTTAGCTCTTTCGATGGTTCTAACAAGATAAACGCACCCGGAAGGAGCCCCCAGTTGATCATCTTCGACTCTGATTTTTGATTGATATCAATTATGCACATCAGCCTAAGTAACAGCCAGATACTCTATTAGATTCTGCTTCAACTGTTGTGAAGCCACCGAACTTCGAACATTGAGTCCTTGGGTGAAAGCTTGAACGGCCCAATCATCAGCGATCGGTGGCAGGTCCATCTGTTCCATTTGAAACTGGGACACGAACTCTCAGAGCATCTCATTATCCTTTTGTCTTACTTTGAAGAGGTATGACTTCCTGGTCTCGACCTTGATAGCCCCAGCGTGTGCTTTCACGAAAGAGTCTGCAAGCATAGCAAATGAGTCAATAGAATGAGGGGGTAAGTTGTGATACCATATCATAGCTCCCTTCGATAGGGTCTCTCTGAATTTCTTCAGCAAGACAGACTCGATCTTATTATCCTCTTAGTCGTTTCCTATGATGGCGCATGTGTAGGAAGTGACATGCTCGTTTAGGTCAGTCATTCCGTTGTACTGAGGAATATCGGGCATGCAGAAATTTTTAGATTGGCTTCGGAGCCGCACTCGGAGGGAAAGTTTTCTGTACGAACTTCTTGGAATCTAAGCCTTTTAGTATCGGCGGCGCTCACGGGATCTGGTCGACCCTGGAATCGTAGGTATCCACCTTTTTGCCATTTGTTTCGATTTTCTTCTCCCATGATTCTATCCGTTTCGTTAGCTCCTCGAGCATTTTTATGATCTCGGGGTTGGTACCCGACTCATTTGCATTCGACCTCTCCGCGACCGGTTCTTACCTGTGGGTGATTTTCCGGGAAGGATCGGGTTCAATTCTGCTCGGTGCGCGACTTTGGTTCGGTAACTGAGCTATCACCGCCTGTTGAGCCTATAATATTTCAGAGATCATTCGTAGATTGATCCCGTCTCCTCCATTGTTTTGAGTATTCTGCGCTATCGATCGAGCTCCACCATGGATGTTGTTCTCGGGGTCAGTAGGCAGGTTTGTGTTGATAGTCACATGCGAGTTAGCATCCAACGGGTCTGCGATTGGAATTTCGACAGAATCAACGGGCGAAACCTCGTTACCGGGCGCTATGTTGTTAGTTTCATCGTAGTGACCAGACTCATTGTCAACAGGTAGGGGTGCTAACTGTGAGTTTTACATTTTGAGCTTAAACCTGAAATCAGAGACACTTCAAAGAACAAGTGTAAAATAAGGTGTGTTATGAAAATTTGTATCAAATAACCACTATTATTCCTAGCCCCATGGTGGGCGCCAAACTGTTTACCCTCAAAATCGGATATCAATTGAATTTGTAAGTGGTTTCAAGGATACATGGACTAATTTGACCCAAAGCGATAAATTGAATTATAATTAAAGTGAACAGTGATAAAGTAAATTCCAAACCGATACGAACGATGGAACAGTTATAAACCTTTGAAAAGTAAGGCCCACTTGAAACTGGACGTAGTTCAAGACGGAATCACATACAGAAGAACAGTAGCGTACAGAAAGAAAAAATAAATTATAGTTGCTTTGGGATGCGCGTAACAATGCATCTTTACAAGTAATCAGACATCCTTTATATAGTAGGGGAGTCCTACTTTAGGTACAATTCTATAAAAGGTAAAAATCTCCTGATTTGCTGATTTGTCGGTTCCTTATTGATACATGCCGAGATTCCCGCCGTAGATATCCGGCCGGTCACGGATATTTCGGCCCTTCTGTTATCTCGGTCTCCGTTGGTTGTACAAACAATGTTTTCTCGAGCTCGTTCGGGGTCGCGGGGTCGATTCCAAGGTCATGGACTCAATGTTCTCTAGGACGAACCATTCTGACCTCGTGTTTCTGGTTCGATTGGGACTCGGAGGTCGGTCTTCAATCCCTCGTATTCGGAGCTCGATCTGTCATGTAGTAGACGACGCCCCATTTCGATCGTATACAGATTGTTTAGTTAAAATGACCAAAAAGAAAGAAAAATAGCACATAGAAAAAAAAAGTAAAAACGTAAAGAAAATGGATAAAATGTAGAAAGAAAACAGGTGACATTTCCATCAATTTAGTTGTAGAACCAAGTATTTGACACAGTTTGACAAATATAGTTTTTTGTGGGAGGTAATATGTATCATATAATTAGTTGAGGTGCACGTAAGCTGGTCCTGACATTAGACAACAACAAAAAATACAGTGAAATTACACAAGTGGGATCTGGGAAGGGTAATGTGTACCGATACCTTACCCCTACCTTGTGAAGGTGCCCCTGACATCATTAATTTTTTTAAAGAAAAATAATATATATATATATANGGGGGGGGGGGAAAGAGAGAGGGAGAGAAAGAGTTTTGACATGTGTTCTTAAGATCTTTTCAATAAAGCTTGAGAAATTTTAAGTCATTGCACATCAGTTCTACACGTGGCCTTTTCCCCTGCACAAATAATATGTGAAACTTTTAAGTTACTCCAAATGTGGATTAATCAGCTTACAATTCTTCTCAGATTCTCTTTATATATATATATATATATATATATATATATATATAGTAAAGTCCAAAATTTGGGGTAGATTATTCGCATTTTTGAAATATGATAACTTGCTGTTTATATCGCAATATTCGTGTATGGGTCAAAATAAGGTCTATCTTAGCGAATGCATACGGACGAGCTAAGGCCGAGGTCGAAACCCTGTATGGTCTAGTGGCGAGGAGTCGCTCAAAGGGAAAGATCCGTGCCGAGGTCGTGTAGAGAGCAATGACTGTAATTGTTAGAATGTTCCTGTAACTGTGAATAGGAATATTCTATTGAATATTCCCCCACATTGCACCTTTCTAGGATTTTCTAAGGATATCCCTTATAAATAGAAAGAGAGAAGAAATAAAGAGGGGGATACGAAATCTTTGTAAAAGAATCTTGTAAAGAATTGACTATCTGAGATACACAAAAAGCTTATTTTGTCTTACTCGTTTGGTTTCACCACGTAACATTCTTCTTTAGCTCACAAGATCCAACAATGCATAACACTCTTTTCTTGTCTGCTGTCACGTGTCGTAGTCAGAGGAAGGAATCATCCATCTCATCCAACCTTCGGGTGATAAATTCCTTCTTATTACAATTATTACATTTACTATATTTATTTCATGTTTCTATCCTCGTATTGATCGTTAGCCACATAATATTAACTCAACGTTTTGTCAACTTGAACACGAACTCATACTGCCTAGGTTAATCAATTTCGGATCTAGAATCTATTACTGTTAACTTGAATTCACCCTTCGTCTCTTTATTAAATTGGTTTAACTAAAGGGTTCAAACTTTTTAGTCAAACAATTTGGCGTCGTCTGTGGAGAGGTTCTAGTTAAAAATTATAGTTTTTTCTAGATCTAAAACAACAACAAAAGCTCTTTTTCCTTTCTCGTATTGCACAAGCTAACAATGGCAGGAAAAGGAGAGGAAAAACTGAAAACAATGATGGGTGTCACTAGCAATCTCATGGGCACCATCAATGAGATGGACAGGGAAGGCGAGGACAATGCGACGGCGAGTGCCTCTCCCAGGCAAAGCGATTCACCCCCTCCTCATGGGAGTGTAACCGCTTCACACGAGAAGGAGGCCTCCATGTCCACAACGGAAGGAGCGTCGCCCGCAGTAAGAAAGTTATTGGAGACGTGGCTGACAAGCACCCTAAGCAGTATACTCGACAAACCCTCTCAAGGGGCGAGTAGGAGAACCGTACGAGTTGACGCCCTAATAACCATCAACGAGCAACACGCTCCTCCCTAACAGGTAACCCTCACATCGTTGTTTATGCAGGTAACGACGCTCTCGTAGCTGTTCTAAAAAAAATGGAGAAAATGGAGAATGAGAATAAAGCGCTCCGCAACCAAATGAGGGAGAATCAAGAAAGAGTTGATAAGATACCAAACGCCCCGAAACTCCTGCCAAAACGGGACGTCGGCCGATTTGTGGAACAGCGAGGACGCAGCCCCACATGCCATACCCAAAACTTTCAAAATACCACTGTATCTGAAAATATATGACTACACAACGGACCCTGAAGACCATATCATCCATTACGTTACAGCAGTAAACGGAAATGACCTTTCGAAAGAGCAGGTACCGTTGGTGCTGCTAAAGAAGTTCAGCGAAACCCTAACAAGGGGAGCCTTAACATGGTATTCACAATTACCAGCACGTTCCATAATGACATTCGAAGAAATGTCCGACAAGTTCATCACCGCCCATGTCGGGGCCAAGAAAGCAGAAGCTAGAGTGTATGGCATATTCGCCGTCAAACAATGGCCCGACGCGAAGGGCTTAAGGACTTGCTCGTCCAATTCAACAGAGTGAGAATGAGCCTATCGAATGTATCAGAAGGGATGGCGGTAGCGGATTTTCAAAATGGGTTAAACAGGAACGGGTGAAGGGCGACCAGAAAGTTATTAAGCAGACTTATGAAGTATCATCCCACCACTTGGGAAGAAATCCACAACGCTTACTGTGCCGAGGTCAGGGTAGATGAAGACGACCTCAATGGTTCGACCCAACGGCTAACAACAATCCAAATGGAATCAAGGAAAGATCGTCGGAATGACAGTCGAAGAGATTACGCAGGCCCACGCTCACGCGGGAAAGGCACAAATCGTACAACAGAGCGACCATCCCACTATCTCCCCGCCATGCCGAAGGGGCTTCCCGGCCACAAACGGGAACTCACCGAAATGAAAGAGGTATGCCCCCACTATTATCTGCTCACAATTTCACTGTGTCTCCTTCAAAAATAGTTTACGCCCTGGAGAAGATCGGTCCCAAGGTAAAATGGCCACAAAAGATGAAGTCGGACCCAAATTCTAGAAAGTCGAATGCCCTCTGCGAATTCCATCAGGAATGGGGCCACAAGACCGATGAATGCATAGCCCTACGGCAAGTAGTGAACATGCTCCACAAGGGACATTTAAAGGAGTTTATGAGCGACCGAGGGAGAGCCAGTTTCGCCTGTGGACGAGAACCACATCAAGGCCCCCAAAGCCACCCTCCCCCGCCCGCACCATCCAAATGATCATCGGTGGAGGCGATGAGGAAACAATCAACCATGTGAAGTTGACCACCACACACTAACTGAAGCGGTCAATCACCCACGAACGGTATGATGACCTCGAAGACAGTATCATTTTCAATAGGTCAGATACCCACGGTTTGGGGTTTCCTTATTATGACGCCCTTGTTATTACTTTTTGAATTTTAGATACCGACGTAAAAAGAATCATGATAGATGATGGGAGCGGCGCGTGTATTATCCACCCCCGAGTTCTCACAAAAATGAGACTCGAGGATAAGATAGTGCCATGCTGCATTACACTAACGGGTTTTAACAATGCAGTTGAATGAACATCCGGAGAAATAATATTGCCCGTTCTGGCCGGGGGCGTCACCCTGGAAACAATCTTCCATGTCATGAACCAAGACACAACCTACAACGCCATTCTAGGACGACCCTGGATACATGCCATGAGGGCCATCCCGTCCAGTTTATATCAAGTCATCAAGTTCCCTACCCCATGGGGAATATTCAGCATCCGCGGTGAGCAGCGCACATATCAAGAATGGTACCTCATCGCCCAAGATTGTGCATACACTCAACAGTTAGGAGAGGAAGGCTCAAGAGCATAGCAATTACCGAAGTCAGGGGCCGAGTCCGACCAACAAAAAGACATCGTCAGAGACCCCGACATCGTGAAAGCCACAGGGTCAACAGTGGAAGATCTCGATCCCGTCCAGCTGAGCGCGAACGACCACAGCAAAAAAGCATACATCGTTCACAAACTCACAGAACCAAGTAAATTCCATAAACTTTTAACTGACAATGCCGATCTGTTTGCCTTCTCCCATGCAGATATGCTAGGTATCCCAAAAGACATTACAACACACAAGATGAATGTCGATCCTCTCTACCCGCCAGTACGACAAATTAGAAGAAAATTCAATGCTGCAATCAACGAGGCTGTTCACGAAGAGGTAGAAAAATTGTTCGCCAACGGTTCCATTCGAGCGTCAAAATACCCCCAATGGGTCGCTAAAGTGGTCATGGTAAAAAAGAAAAACGGGAAATGGCGCATGTGCGTAGACTTCACGGACCTAAACAAGGACTGCCCGAAAGACTCCTTCCCGTTGCCTCACATCAATCAACTCATCGACGCAACAGCAGGACACGAGCTATTAAGCTTCTTGGATGCCTACTCAGGCTACAACCAAATCTTCATGGAGGAGGAAGACCAAGAAAAACCACCTTCATCACCCACCAAGGGACGTACTGCTATAGAGTCATGCCATTCGGGTTGAAAAATGCAGGGCCGACCTACCAAATGCTGGACAACAAAATGTTCAAAGAGCAACTTGACAAAACAATGGAAGTCTATATAGATGGCATGTTAGTCAAATCCAAAAGAAAAGAGGACCACATCGACCACCTGAGGGAAGCCTTCGGCATACTCAAACGATACGGCATGAAGCTGAACCCCGAGAAGTGTGCTTGCGGCATGACCTCGGGAAAGTTCCTCAGCTTTTTGGTGTAGCAGAGAGGCATCGAGGTCAATCCCGAACAAATCAAGGCTATAGAGGGAATACTTGAAATTTTGACCAACAAGAAACAAGTGTAGAAGCTGACCGGCCGTATAGCCGCCCTATCGAGATTCATCTCAAGATCCTTTGACAGATGCCACAGATTCTTCAACGTTCTCAAAAAAGGACAATGGAGTCCAGTGGAATTCCGAATGCGTCAATGCCCTAAGATAACTAAAGGCATACTTATCCTCACCCCCATTACTCGCCAAGGCAGAACAAGGCGAGCGTCTCTTAATCTACCTGGCCGTGTCCAACATCGCAGTAAGCGCAGTCCTGGTTTGTGAAAACAAAGGTACGCAATCTCCAATCTATTACATTAGCAAAACCCTGGTCGATGTTGAAACGACGTACCCTCACCTCGAAAAAACTGGCCCTAGCATTAATTGTCGCTTCACGAAAGCTGAGATCCTATTTCCAATGCCACCCCATCTCGGTGGTCACAACCTTCCCCCTAAGAAGCATCTTACATAAACCCAAGCTGTCGAGTAGACTAACCAAGTGGCCCATCGAATTAAGCGAGCACGATATAACATATCAGCCGCGAACGGCGATAAAGTTGCAAGTACTTACCGACTTCGTCGCCGACTTCAGCGCCAAAATAACACCCGAGGCCGAGCAGGAAGCAGCCCGTACCACTCCCAAGTTACATGACCTATTGGTCCTGTACACCGATGGTGCCTCCAATGCGGCAGGGTCCGAACTAGGACTCGTGCTCGAGTTCCCAACAGGTGAAGTCATTCGCCAGTCCATACGGTGTACCGACATGACTAACAATGAAGCTGAGCATGAGGCTGTAATTGCAGGACTGAAACTAGTTCTCAAGTATGGAGCATGGCGAGTCGTCCTCCGATGTGACTCACAACTCGTCGTCAACCAAGTCATAGGGACTTTCCAAGTAAAAGAACAAAAGCTCCAAAAATATCAGGCAAAAATTCATACGCTACTTCCCGAGTTCGACGAGTGCCAACTCGACCAGACACCCCGAGCACAAAACATCTAAGCAGACGGCCTTGCCAAATTAGTAGCGCGGAAAGGAAAATGTAGCCACTCTCCTCCGTTCGTCGATAGACCAAATTGAGGTACGCATTATAAACTTGACTTGGGACTGGCGCAACCACATTATGTCATATTTGCAAGACGAGTTGCTCCCACCCGACAAAAAAAAAAAGCCAAGAAGCTCTGAATACAGGCGGCCCGATACAACATCATAAACCATGAGCTATACAAAAGAACGTTTGGCGGTCCCATGGCTAAATGCCTAGGGCCAAACCAAACTAGACGCGTCCTCAAAGAAGTACACGGAGGCCATTGCAGAACACATACCGGTAATCGAGCCCTTGTTAGATGCCTCATATGGGCCGGCTATTACTGGCCCATCAGGAAAAAGGAAGCCGCCGACTATGTTCGAAAGTGTGAACAATGCCAAAAATACGCTCCAATCATACACCAGGCGGACGAGCACCTCCACTCCATCACATCACCTTGGCCATTCATCAAGTGGGGGATGGACATCGTCGGACCCCCCTAGCGGGACGAGGTAATATATGATTTCTTTTGGTTTTAATTGACTATTTTTCCAAGTGGGTAGAAACAGGTGCATTTTCCCAAATATGCGAACAGGAAGTTATCACATTCATATGGAGAAACATCATATGCCGCTTCGGCATCCCCAAAGAAATCAGTGACCCAGTACACCGGAAAAAAGAACGTTGAATTCTTTGAGAAATGGCACATCAAGCGAATACTCTCCATGCCATATCACCCCGCCAACAATGGTCAGGCGGAATCCTCCAACAAAACAATACTGAACATCATGAAGAAGAAGCTTGAGGACACCAAGGGACTGTGGCCGAAAATGCTACCGGAAGTGCTATAGGCGTACCGCACCACGCCAAAAACAAGCACAGGAGAAACACCATATTCACTAGTCTACGGGACTGACGCAATAATACTGGTCGAAGTCGGGGAGCCAAGTTTAAGATACTCCAACGAGAGTTGACCAAGTAACGATGAAAGCAGAAAGCAAGACCTCAACTTAACAGATGAGCGAAGAGACATGGCCTACTTAAGAATGATAGCTCAAAAACAACAAGCAGAAAGGTACTACAACAAAAATGCCAAAGTCAGACCACTCAAGGTAGGGGATTATGTGCTCAAATCCAAAACACAAGCAAGCAAAGACCCACGAGAAGGTAAACAGGGAACCAATTGGGACGGACAATACATCATCACAGCACAGCAAACAAAGGGTCATTCCAACTAGAAACAATGGAGGGAAAACTACTACCAAACAATTGGAACGTCGCCCACCTCAAATACTTCAACTTCTGAAGACAGACGTCCCCCAAGTCGTACTCTTTTTCCCTCACCTAAGTTTTGTCCCAATTGGGTTTAGTCGATAGGCGGGGCAATGAACTAAGCCGCTGAATTCTTCGAGAAATGGCACATCAAGCGAATACTCTCCACGCCATATCACCCCGCCGGTAATGGTCAGGCGGAATCCTCCAACAAAACAATACTGCACATCATGAAGAAGAAGCATGAGGACGCCAAGGGACTGTGGCCGAAAATGCTAACGGAAGTGCTACGGGCATACCGCACCACGCCAAAAACAAGCACAGGAGAAACGCCATATTCACTAGTCTACGGGACTGACGCAATAATACCAGTCGAAGTCGGGGAGCCAAGTTTAAGATACTCCAACGAGAGCGGACCAAGTAACGATGAAAGCAGAAAGCAAGACCTCAACGAAATAGATGAGCGAAGAGACATGACCTACGTAAGAATGATAGCTCAAAAACAACAAGCAGAAAGGTAAAACAACAAAAAAGCCAAAGTCAAACCACCTAATGTAGGGAATTATGTGCTCAAAGCAAAAACACAAGCAAGCAAAGACCCACGAGAAGGTAAACAGGGAAACAATTGGGACGAACAATACAAAATCACAGCACAACAAACAAAGGGTCATTCCAACTAGAAATAATGGAGGGAAAACTACTACCAAACAATTGGAACGTCGCCCACCTCAAATACTTCAACTTCTGAAGACGGACGTCCCCCAAGTCGTACTCTTTTTCCCTCACCCGAGTTTTGTCCCAATTGGGTTTCCTTGGGGAGGTTTTCATTGAGGCGACGAAGGGAGCGTCTCGGAGTTTAGGTGTTTAATTCATCACCCCGCCTATCGACTACTTCTCTAGGTCGAGCGATGAAGGGACTAGATAGACTGGGACTCCTCGAATATATGTACGGACCAAAAAGGAATGTAATATTCTCCAATGAATAAACAAGGCAGTATTTCTTACACCTCCACCGAATTCGCACGCCATGCCAACGCAAAGGCAATATACATTCGACCTCGTTCGAATCAATACACAGTCAACCTCGTTCGAATCAATACACATTCGACCTCGTTCGAATTAATACACATTCAACCTCGTTCGAATCAATAAACATTCGACCTCATTCGAATTAACTTACATTCAGCCTCATTCGAATTAACTTACATTCAACCTCGTTCGAATCAATACACATCGACCTCGTTTGAATTAACTTACATTCGGCCTCGTTCGAATTAACTTACATTCGACCTCGTTTGAATCAACTTACATTCGACCTCGTTCGAATCAACTTACATTCAACCTCATTCGAATCAATGTAAACTTACATTCGGCCTAGTTCGAATTAACTTACATTCAATCTCGCTCGAAGTAACTTACCTTCGATCTCGTTCGAGTTGACGACCTCAAAGTAATCCGAAAGTCAGGGACTTTCTCGCAAAAGAACTCACAACCAAAAAAGGGAAGAGAAAGAAGAGCCAGAAATACACAACAAAAGAAAACTATTTCATTACAATCATTCCATTCCAATACATCTTTTACAAAGGGCTGGAAAGACACCCCCACAAAAATAGCAAAACACAAGAAAAGCAAAAACCAAGTGCAAAGACTTCATGCTGCATCATCCCCCCCTCCCCCCCCCCAGCACCAATATCTCCAACATACTCATCGTTGTACCAAGGGTCGGAGGTAAGCCCATCCAAGGCATCTTCATCGTCTTCTCCTCCGGGTGTACCGAGATCATAACCAAAGGCTTCACGAGCTGCATGTGCCTTAACACGAACATCCTCAAATTTAGCCTCGGAAACCTTCCCGGCCGCCTTCAAAGACCTATATATGTCAAGTTGAGCCTCAGCATGAACCAACATTTCATGCAACTCCGGCGACACGCCGGGAGCAACAGAAGTATGAGTAGTGGACGGCTGAGCTTGCACCCGCGCCTTCTCGACCCTTAGGGCGACAACCTGCTCATTTAGCCGAGACAGCTCCGCCTTCAAATCCCCTATTCTATCCTCAAATCTCGCTTCCTTAAGTGTCGAAGTTTCTGCCTCAGTAGCTCGCCTAGACCTGCAAATATGAAGGGTGTCCCCTAGGGCAGCCGCCTCTACCACAACAATCGGTCTTGCTTTCTCGGCTTGACCCAACTTTTCAACCATGGTTCTCAACTCATCCTGCAAATTGACGACCCTTGTCTCGCTCTACCCAAGCTCGGCCTTTAAAGATGCCACCTACGCTTGAAGGTCAGCATTTTCGACCGTCATTCCCATGCTCACCTCGAGCTCATCCTCCTTAGCCTTCAATGCCTCCTCAAGTACACTACATCTGCCGATGACCCTCATAAGCTCTTCGTCTTTATCCCTCAACTCCTCAGCTTTCTGCTTGAGCCCATCATGGAGCGCTTGGAATTGGCTGTCCCGGTTAAGAAAGTCAACTAGCGTTTGATGCTTAGAACGATACTCTCTATACTTGGACACCATCTTCTTGAAGAGAGTCGTCCTTCGCTCTTTCTGCCGGTCACGCTGAATCTCCATGATGAGGGTCTGACATGTAAAAGAAAATATGTTAGAGGAAGCAAATTACACATACGAAATGAATTAACCCAAAATGGGAAAAGCAAACTCACTTGCAAGACCATGCCAGATATAACCAACGATAGGTCTGCATCCCTCAGCGACTGTAGCGTCCTATTCTCAAAATCCGCACACAGATGAGCGAAGGCCCGTACCACCTGTTCTGAGTTGGCCAAGAGATAGTATTCCACGGGAATGACTATGTGCCGATTAAGCCCCCCTCCTTATCTCCACTCAGGTGTACCTCTCCTCAAAATCCCGCACCTCCTCAGGGTTGATATCGGAGCCGATCCATCATCTTCTACAAGTATGGTTTTATCTCTTCCATCCGCTGATGACGGGCCGGCCTCGGCTACTCGTGCAGATTCCACTCTGTTGAAGGTCCCTTTAACCTCTAACGGTCTCTCCTCCATAACGGCGGCTGGCATGGGAATAGCCTCAATGCCCAGTAATGGTGCCGCCTCCACACCCAAAACAATGGGCCTTTCCAACTCGGCATCAACAACGCCGACGCTTCCAGTTTCCACCCTCCGTCTTTTCCTCGATACTGCCTCCCCTTCATCGGGAGATGACTCATCGACCAGGTGCAGGACGCGAAAATAGGAAGTCTCAGCCAACGTAACGGCTTCTTGTGGGGTGGAATCACCCAACAACGGAGCTAGGTTTTGAACCTCGCGGGCAGATTCAGCCAGTGCGAACTGCATTCCAACCGACGCGACTACCTGGCGGAACGCGGGCACCGGAGCCTTCGCCTTCTTAGAAATTCGCCGACCTGGCGCAAAAATGAAATCATATTTAGCAAAAATGACGACAAAACCATGGTAAGCTATAACGAAAGCGAAAGGATCATAGAAATAGAAATCGAAGCTGAAGGCTTGAGACTGAACCGCCTGTTAAAAGATAGCCAGTCATGAATCCCCGCACTATAAGGCAAGATGCGAGTACCTAGTCTTCGATGTCACGAACCAAGGGAGGTGGATACTTAGCAGCTGAAAGTAGAAAACATGAGGAAGCCAGAAACAATGAAGAGGGGGAATGAACAAAACATGTGACGAACAAAAAAAGGCCCTTACGATTGAAGTTCCACTGCTCAGGGAACCCGGCCGGGTTCGCCACAACATGCTCGTTCTTGACGAAGAAATAATTGCACCAGAACCGGCGGTTCGCCTTGTCATCCATCCCCGTCACCAATCCTTTAGTCCCACGGTGGCGAAGATGGATCAGCGTTCCCCTGTAGAAATTGGACGAAAAGAGGTGCAGGAGATGACGAATGGAAACCTCATAACCGGCCAACTCTGCAAACTTCGCCAATATCAGAAAGGATAGGTAAGGGGAAATCTGTCCGGGCAGACGCCATAAAAATGGCAGAACTCCTCGGCAAGTGGGGGAAGAGGAAGAGAGTAACCTACCAAGAACGGGTATTGGTAGAAAGCGAGATACCCAGGTCGGTGAATTTGTATTGAGTCGTTCCCCGCCGGAACGATATCGACGTAATCAGCGATACAAAATTTAGACCGCATATCAGATATTTGCTTTGACCCCATGAGTGATAGAACCTGCTCAGGAGCAGGAGCAGGTTCTTTCTGAAAGTCGTTTCTGACCGACGGGTTCCGATGAACTATCTCCTCCACGGTGGGAAGATTTTCATCTTCCGCAACCATAGGTTTGTCACTACCGGAAGGCATAGGGTGGCATCGAAAACTATATCGGAAGCATGAGGGGCTTTGTCATTTCTGCAATGAACGTGTGTACAGTAGAACAAGAAGAATGGTATCACGGGAAATGTATGGAAAATGGGAAAGCTAGAGCTAAGAAGCAGAAGGGTCAGAAGCAAGAGTCAGAGAGAAAGTAGAAGAACAAGAAAAGTACCAAATAAGTATGAAATTCATATGTCTCATTTTTGAATCTCCCTTCCCCTATTTATAAGTTATTATGGTGCCAAAAGCGATGCAAGAAACTGTCACTGACACTAAGATCGAAGCAACAGAGGCCCTGGAAATGAAGCATTGCATCGGGGTAATGATGACACGCGTGGTCATGACGTCATCCCATGTTAACCACGCCAACCACAACCTACGGGCCGACTCGTCACTAACGCAACCTCGACCAATTCAGCTCATCAGTCGTGGCGGAACATTTTGCACAGATGGAGTCCGCTCATCGAGGACTTCCAAGAGGACGACCTCAATAAGCGGAGGGACTAACTGTATGGGTCAAAATTAGGTCTAGCTTAGCGAATGCATACGGACGAGTTGAGGCCGAGGTCGAAACCCTGTATGATCTGGTGGCGAGGAGTCGCTCAAAGGAAAAGATCCGTGCTGAGGTCATGTAGAGAGCAATGGTTGTAATTGTTAGAATGTTCCTGTAACTGTGAATATGAATATTCTATTGAATATTCCCCCACATTGTACCTTTCTAGGGTTTTCTAAGGATATCCCTTATAAATAGAAAGAGAAAAGAAATAAAGAGGGGGATTCAGAATCTTTGTAAAAGATATCTTGTAAAGAATTGACTATCTGGGATACATAAAAAGCTTATTTTGTCTTCCTCGTTTGGTTCCACCATGTAACATTCTTCTTTAGCTCACAAAATCCAAGAACGCATAACACTCTTCACTGGTCTGCTGTCACGTGTCGTAGTTAGAGGAAGGAATCATCCATCTCATCCAACATTTGGGTGATAAATCCATTTATTATATTTACTACATTTGTTGCATGTTTCTATCCTCGTATTGATCGTTCGTCACAGAATATTAACTCAGCATTTTGTCAACTTGAACACGAACTCACCGCCTAGGTTAATCAATTTCGGATCTAGAATCTATTACTGTTAACTTGAATTCACCCTTCGTCTCTTTTTTTTGGTTTAACTAAAGGCTTTAAACTTTTTAGTCAAATAATTTGAACAAATCCGATCTCAATCACAACGATATTCTCAACCTGAATGTGATAGTTTGCTACTCTCTCTTTACAAATATATTTGTGACAACTTGTATCACTCTATTTAATTTGTTTGTCCATCATTTCCATGACAGGTTCCCAATTTAAAACAAATCTGTCCATAGAACAGCTTTCGTGTTAACAGTTGAAATGAAATGGCTGGCCCGAGTCTAAAGACATCAGATAATGTACTTTGAAATTATTAAAATATATTAATTGCGGTGTTGATTTTGGCAAATGGGTATTATTCTATGAAAAATTAAAATTTGAGTTCGTGCACAAATATGAGTGTAGTCCCTGTTTAAGAAGATTAACCCATAAGACAACAAAAAATTGATATTATTGAAACTCTATAACATGGAAAAGAAAAGATATCTGTCGGTGAGGTTGATATTTCAAGAAATAGAATGAAGGACCAAAGGAAGCTGATAATGTAAAAAGTCTATGGATATATACGTGATTCCATGGAATTGTCTAAACTTAAAGCATGATTTATAATTTGTAGACGTGAGACCAAGACTTTTAATACCTTCATTCATATGTAGGGGTACGGCCTATTACCTACGACAATGAGAGTGACATGTAGTACGTACTAGTCAATCACTCAATTATTAGGTGAGGAAAAAGTCTTCGGTCTAACTAAAATTAAATTAATTGGGAACGAATTTTAAGAAAAAATAAAAAAATTTGTAATTTGTGGTTGTAAACAAATTAAAAAGGGCCCAGAGTATTTGTGTGGTTATAAAAGCTTCTCATTAAAGGAAGAATTGTAAGTTTAAATTAAATTGTTACCAAATTTTAAAGAAGTCATCCTTTTTTCTACGGACCAATAAGAAAATAGGTTTACATAAATTGGAACAGAGGAATTATATGTAGGTCTAAGACTATAGGGTTATAGTTTTGAACTATGTCGTGCTTCGTACCACTTAGGGATGGCAATGGGGCGGTGCGGGTGCGGGGCGGGGCGGGTTTGAACGTTAGCGGGGCAGGACGGGTTTGAGATTTTGCGGTTGCAGGGCGGGGCAGGGCGGGTTCAATTTTTAAATTTTAAAAAAATGCGGGGCGGGTGCGGGTGCGGGTGGGGATTTCATATTTTAAACTAATAGAGAGATCTTTATAAAGTCTTTTCTTCTATTTGAATTATATGTAGTTCATGTAATAGAAATTTTCGTTCATAAAATTATGCATTTACAAAAATGCATTTTAGTAACTTTATTATTTTTAATGGTGCTATTTTTTAAAGCAAATTAAAGACAAAATCACTAGATTTAGAGGCAAAATATGGGAATTTAAGAACATTTTGGATGTAATTAATTGTTTTGTTAAAAAAATCAGATTTAAGTATAGCTTTCTAAAAAAGAAAGAATTTTTATAAATAAAAAAAAATTGCGAGTGTGGGGCGGGGCGAGTGAACACGGGTGGAGTGTGGGGCGGGTGAATGCGGGTTTAAATTCTATGCGGTGCGGTGCGGGGCGGGTTTAAATTTTGCGGGTTCAGACAGAACCCGCCCCGCCCCGCTTGCCATACCTAGTACCACTTTATTAAGTACTGTGCTTTATTTGGCATTATGCTTACACCCTCTTTAACTCATCCTATCCTTTCACGCGTTCCTCCACATTATCCTACTTTTTTTCCTTTATGCATTCGTATTCAAATTTTATTGTCACAATTACTTTAAAGTTGCGTTAGCGTAAAACTTATTAAAGGGCAGTACAATACATAAGATATATCGCGTTTATGCAGGAGTCGAGAAATGACAGCAAAGGGGTGGGGTTCGAAAAAGAAAAAATTATGGCCAGTGAAAACTGAACAAGGAACCTCATAAAAGTTTTGAACCCTTCGATCACAGAGCTATGCTTTTGGACTGTGACAAGAGGATTCAAAATATAATATATAGAGGCACAAAAAGAATTTTATCTTATATGTACGGTGTAGTTTACTAGCGAAGGGGGTTCAGGTTTTTCCTCGATGTAGAACGTCTACCATATAATGCAAGCATTAATAACTATTTTCACAGTTCGGATCCATGATATGTCACGTGGATACAACTTATAAAGGAGGAGAAAAAACTTGTGTGGTTTTGAGAAGTTTCGGTAATCTCTTTCTCTATTAATTTGTAATATTGTAATTATAACAACCTCTTATACTTTTGAACAAACATACTGCTTAATACTATGTCTGAAACCTACGTGCTCGTAGTGAATGTATTGGTGTAAAAAAGTCATTACACGTGGAATGTTAGTATGCTCACAAAGCATGACGTGTGGAGTAGTGATATGGAGACAAGTGACATTTTCAATTAATAGAATTAAGAATACGAGAAAGGCACGGGAGAAACACACACGAAACAGTATATAGAAAAAAACCGGGCCTGACCGTTGTCAAAGAAGAGGCGAGGACGGAATGAATAAGGATAAAAAAAATAGAAGATACATGAACCAGAAGTAAATAAGGAAGGGAAATCGGAGCAGTTATAAACCATTTATATCAATAAAATATGCCAGTTACGATTATCTGTGGTGATGGGCAATCAATACAATTAATGCCCATGATGAATTCAGATTATGTGAGAAAATCATTATGATTGTACGCTCCTATATAAGGAGACAGAATTTTATTTGTAAAGACAAGTTCCAAGTACTATGGAAATACATTCCATAATTCTCTGCTTTACAACCTTGATTTTAGGGATTGATTATTGATTTATCCCTTATTTCTCTTTGTTAATTCTCTCTATAATTTTCACCATTTTGCAAATAGCCTGTCGTGAAAGTGGAGTAAAACTTGGTTATCAGTAACCCATTTTCTTCTAAATATAAGCTTTGACCAAAAATTTATTTTTCGGTCAAACAATTTGGTTCTGCTGCCGGGGTTCTGATAATCTTTTCACTTTCCAAATTCTTTTTCTAACAGAAAACTATGTCGACTGTTAACGATAACAACCAGCTGAACTCACAGGAGGGAGCAACTCCACCACTCCTCTCTCCGCAAGGATCTCCTCAACAGTCCCGTGATGGATTACCTGATAGATCTGCGTCACACGCTACTGATCAGCTAGGGGATGAACAAACTGTCGAACAGGACGCTATAAAGCAATTGATTGCAGAACACGTGAACAATTCTCTTCAAGCCTTTATTAGGGGATTGCCAACTACGCCACAAACTCCTCCACCAGTCAATATCGCAACCCTAGAAAACCCACGCTCTGGGCTCGACAATTCTGGAAGTGGATGAACTCCCAATGAATCTCGTGATGGAAGGTCAGGTACACCAAATAATTTTGATTTACAAAGTTTGGTACTAACTTTGTAGAAACAGTTGAAAGAGCAAAATGATCGCATAGAGCAAATACCTGGCGTACCGCCCGTGATTAAAGGGGTAGATATTAATAAATATTCACAACAGCCCTGGAAGCCAAGTGCAACACCTTTGCCGATTCCTAAATAGTTTAAAATGCCTGCTGTTCCAAAATATGATGGAACAACTAATCCTCGAGATCACGTAATTGTGTTCACAACTGGCGTGAAGGGCAATGATTTAACCAAGCAGGAAATCGAATCAGTTTTGGTTAAAAGATTTGGTGAAACACTCACGGAAGGAGCATTAACGTGGAATTCTCTTTTACTTGAAAACTCTATTGATTCTTTTGCTGAGCTTGCAGATTCATTCATAAAAGCACATTCGGGAGCTCAGAAAGTTGAAAAAGGGATGGAAGACATATTTAAACAACGAAATATAGAATTACTCAGGGAGTTTGTGGATAGATTCCAACAGGAGAGGATGATGTTACCACGAGTACCTGACAACTGGGCAGCTATGGCATTCGCAAGAAATCTAAACGTGAAAAGTTCAGAAGCCACGTGGAGACTGAAGGAAATTTTGCGAGAATTTCCTGCAACAACTTGGAATGACGTGTACAACAGGTACAGCACGAAGCTGCAGATAGAAGAAGATACGGTTGCACAGCCAAGGGTTGATGAAAGAGTAGGATCGAGACGTTCAAAATCAGAAAGAAGGACCAGGAAAAATAGGTACAAGCCTTACATGGGACCTGTAGGGCGAGATTCTCGGTCTAAGCAAGAACACACACGATCTGAATCAATATCAAGGCAAAAAGATGCAGGTTCTTCATCCAGATTCAGAAAGGAACGGGATACACGAGGCAACGACTCCAATACACATGCGAGGGTTGGTAATTACAATTTTAATGTCAGCACCTCCGAGTTAGTGGCTATTTTAAGAGGTATGGGAGATAAGGTGAGATGGCCAAAAGAGATGAGATCAGACCCGAGCAAAAGAAATCCGGATTTTTGGTGTGAATTTCACAACGATCATGGACATAGAACAACAAATTATAGGTTACTACAAGGAGAAGTCGAGCATTTGTTGAAACAAGGTTATCTAATTGACCTGTTCAGCGAGAAAGGTAGACGATCATGTATGAAGAACAAACAAGAACCCCCGAAACCCCCGTCTCCAAAAAGAATAGTCAATGTAATAACCGGGGGAGACGAGGTCAATGGTGTGACATATACAGCTGCAAAAAAGACGTCAAAAGTCACAATCACTCATGGGAAATGAGTTCGCCAAGTCTTGGATGGAGACAGTATAAGATTTGATGACAAAGAAGAGGATGGCTTGATGATTCCTCACAATGACGCACTAGTAATATCTCTACTTGTACATGATACTAACGTAAAACGAGTTTTGATTGACCTAGGTAGTTCCGTAAATATCATTCTACTAAGAGTGGTGAATGAAATAAAAGCTAACGACAAGGTGATACCAAAGGCATGGTCTTTGTCTGGATTTGATAATTCAAGCATTATCACAAAAGGGAAAGTAGTGCTTACCACGTTTGCAGAAGGAGTTACCAAGGACACAAATTCCAGGTGATAGATGCGGACATGGCTTATAATATAATTCTGGGAAGACCATGGATTCATGATATGGATGTTGTACCGTCCATATTGCATCAAGTTATTAAATTTCCTTCACAGTGGGGGATTCGGCAAATCCGTGGAGATCAACAGGCTTTTAGAAGTATTAATTCAGTGGTGGTTACAAGCACGGTAAACGATGTTGCAGGCGAGAAATAACAACTAGAGATTCAGTTGAGGACGTCGTAATACAAACCTCAACTAAAGGAATTCCAAGACAAACTGATGTTGATTCAAGACCCGATGCTATTCAAGAGCCAAAAGAAAATGAAACATTAAGACAACTACCGAAGAACTCGAAGCGGTGGTGCTATTTATACACTTGCAAAACAAAAAAGTTTACATCGGAGCAAACCTAAGCCCAGAAATGAAAGGTAAGTTAATTGAATTTTTAAAACTTACACAGATTGCTTTGATTGGTCGCATGACAGGTATACCACCGGAGGTGATGATCCACAAACTGAATGAGGACCCATCATATCCACCTGTCAAGCAAAAGAAGAGGAAGCAGGGATCCTTCAAAAATCAAGTAATCCAAGATGAGGTACAAAAGCTTTTAAAAATTGGGTCAATATGGGAGGTAAAATACCCTAACTGGTTAGCTAATACTGTGGTAGTTCCAAAAAAGAATGGGAAATGGCGAGTTTGTGTAGATTATACTGATTTAAATAAAGCTTGTCCTAAAGATTCGTTTCCTTTGCCGCATATAGATCAACTAATTGATTCTACCGCAGGACATGAGCTATTAAGTTTTTTAGATGCATATTCAGGTTATATCCAAATAAAGATGGATCCTTTAGATGAAGAAAAAACTTCGTTTATCACAGACAGGGGGACTTACTGTTAAAAAGTCATGCCATTTAGTCTAAAAAATACTGGAGTCATACCAAAGATTGATGACTAAAATGTTTCAAGAACATCTGGGAAAGACTATGGAAGTCTACATTGACGATATGCTAGTCAAATCATCACAAGCAGGAGATCAATTTCAACATCTGTCAGACACTTTTCAGATTCTCCGCAAATACAATATGAAGCTAAATCCAGAAAATGTGCTTTTGGCGTGGCTTCAGGTAAGTTTTTAGGTTTTCTTGTTTCTAACAGGGGTATTGAAGTGAATCTTGCACAAATCAAAGCTATCGAGGAAATACTAGATGTACTCACAAGCAAAAAAGAAATGCAGAGATTAATAGGAAGAATAGCAGCCCTGTGGAGGCTTATTTCAAAATCATCGGAAAAAAGTTTAAATTCTTTTCAGTATTGAAAAAGCAGAATTAATTTGAATGGACTGATGAATGCCAACAACCCTCAAGGACCTAAAATCGTATTTGTCAAATCCACCTTTTGCTAGCCAAACCAAAAGCGGAGAAAGACTGCTTATTTACCTTCACTACTAAAAAATCTAGTTTTCGCTACGGACAAATTCTGTAACTAAATAGAAAAATTCGTCTCTAATCTCATTTAGCGACAGGTTATTAAGAAATTTTGCTAGCTACGGGTGATTTAACGGCAGATTAGCGACGACGTCCGTAGCTAATTTCAGTTTTCTTTTGTAGTGCTTGCTGTGTTAGAATTGGCAGTAAGCGCGGTGTTGGTACGAGAGGATAAAGGTAAATAATCTCCAATATATTATGTTAGTAAACCTTTGATAGATGCTGAGACACGATATCCTCATCTAGAAATACTTGCTTTAGCATTAGCTATGTCATCTAGAAAGTTGAGACCTTATTTCCAATGCATCCTATCTCTGTAATAATTGCTTTCCCCCTGAGGAATATATTGCATAAACAAGAACTATCTAGTAGGTTAGCTAAGTGGTCAATAGAACTCAGTGAGTATGATATCATATATCAGTCCAGAACTGCAATAAAATCGCAGGTTTTAGCAGATTTCAACACAAATTAGTTCCTGAAGCAGAAAAGGAATTATAGGTATTCACTAGATCTAATCCGGGGACTTGGATTTTATTTACTAACAGTTCCTCGAATGTTAAAGGAGCGGGCTTAGGTATTGTTTTAATTCCGCCTTCAGGGGAAGTCATAAGACAAGCAATAAAATGTTATCCCATCACTAATAATGAAGCAAAGTATGAAGCTGTGATTGCAGGTTTGGAACTAGCATGAGAACTTGGTATAGAACAGATTATAATCAAAAGCAACTCGTAGCTATTAGTTAACCAAATGCAGGGGACATACATAGCAAGAGAGGCACGAATGCAACAATACCTGGAAAAGGTACGGAATTAGTCAGACAATTTCTGTCGTGGAAGGCCGTACAAATACCTAAGGAGGAGAATGCGGAAGCGGATGCACTGTCCAATCTCGCATCTGTTACGGAAATAACAAATGCAAAAAATGCCACTGTAATACATTTGTTTCATTCGGCACTCGACCAAGACAAGAACAGGGTAAATTTTAATAATCTAACTTGGTATTGGAGGAACGATTTTGTTAACTTTTTGCAGTACAGAGTCTTACCCGAAGAAGTCATATTTGCTTCGTCAAAAAGCTGCCCAATATTGCTTAATTCGCGAAAACTTATACCGAAAGATGTTCGGAGGACCTTTGGCACGCTGTCTCGGACCTTCACAAACGGAATATGTGATGACGGAAGTACATGAGGGCACTGCGGCAATCATGCTGGGGGAAGATCATTGGTAAAGACTTTAATAAGAGCAGGATACTATTGGCGAAAAATGGGGAAAAAAGCAAAAAACTTTGTAGTCAGGTGCGATAAGTGTCAACGATATGCCAATACATGCCACCCAGCAGAATTGTTACATTCAGTTATCACGCCATGGCCTTTCATGAAATGGGGCATGGATATCATAAGTCCGTTACCTCAAGCTAAAGAAAGGTACGGTTTCTATTAGTTTTAATAGATTATTTTTCAAAATGGGTAGAAGCAGGAGCTCTCAAACAAGTGCGAGAAAAAGAAGTCAAGGACTTTATTTGGCGAAACATTATCTGCTGGTTTGGAGTTCCAAAGGAAATCATGTGTGACAATGGCCCACAATTCATAGGCATGAAAATTACAGAGTTCTTTCAGGTTGGCAGATTAAACGGATTACATCTGCACCTTACCATCCTGTAGCCAATAGGCAATCTGTGTCAACAAACAAAGTTATTATTAATAACTTGAAGAAGAGACTAGAAGAATCAAAAGGCAAGTGGCCAGAAGTGTTACCAGGGGTATTATGGGCTTATCGATCGACAACAAAAACAAGTACGGGCAAGACTCCATTTTCACTTGTCTGTGGCACTGAAACCATAATTCCAGTAGAAATAGGTGAACCAAGTACGAGATACACACATGCTACTAAGGAGTCAAATGAGGAAGAAATGCGAATGAATTTGGATTTACTAGAAAAAAGGTCAGAAGTAGCGCTAATAAGGATGGCGGCTCAAAAACAGATGATTGAGCGATATTACAACAGGAAAGCTAATCTGAGATACTTCAAGATTGGGGACTTCGTCCTCAAAAAGGTATTTCGATCAACAAAAGCGGCTAACACGGGAAAGTTAAGTCCGAATTGGGAAGGCCCTTATAGGGTTCGTGGCATCACTGGAAAGGGAGCATATGAGTTGGAAACCATGGATGGCAACATACTACCATCAAACTGGAACGCTGTTCATCTGAAGAAGTATTACTTCTAGACGAAGGAAGTACCGATGGTCAGGTATCACGCTGATACAAATTTATTTTTTGTTCTTTTGAATTTTACATACAATTTTAGATGATAGGCAAAAAACTAGCCCATACCAAATGATGATATTAAACCCAAAAGACACGTGGAAGACTAAATTATTCTCAGTCTAGGTTGCAACCTTTTCTGATGGAAAAGGGGTTATGCAGTCATCATCTAAATGTATATCTCCGAGTCCCGTTTGTATTTTTCTTTTCAGAGAATGGACCAAAAAGAAGGAGCAATCCAGTGTTCGAGATTTCAAACTTCAACTATGCATATAGACAAGGAAGCAAAAGAACCAAAACGCCTGAATCAAAAACCTTGGAGAAACCTTGATAAGGTGTGAACTCGCAAAAAGGATGCAAGATACATTCCATATTCCTACAAGTTTTAGGTTAAGGCCAAAATTTAGTCATGGGATAATAGACCTAATTTTGTACCTAAAAATCTGTTAAAAAGAAAGCAGTTTGAAAGTGTTGTACTTTTGTATCTTAAAATCTGCTACGAAGAAAGCAGTTATGAAAGTGTTGTACGAATAATAGAGAAAATGATGTATGAAATTTATTTGAAAGTTCAAAGTTCAAACTTCCTCAAATTATTTTGTTTTTGTCTACTTTGTATTTCATACATTTACACCAATATGAAGATGAGACGTCATCTTCATTAGTGTCGTTTACATAAAAGGGCCCTCTTTTATAAAAATTCGTATTTATCAAAGTCATGGATTATTAAAGCATTTTTTAAATGCAAGGAAAAGCTCCAATATCAAAGAGGAGATTAAACGGTAAAAGTAACTGAAAGATATATATATATATATATATATATATATATATATATATATATATATATATATATATATATATATATATATATATATATATATATATATATCAAGCCGTTGAAAAAAACAGAGGTATTAGTTTGTCATTAAACCCCAAAAGAAGACAGGGGTAACCAAAAAACAACCTTCCCAAAAACAACAAACTTCCAAAAAAGTTATTAAGCTAAACAAACATAAACAAAAAAGTAGGAAAAAACTATGTAACATCATCCATGAGAGCATCATCAACGGGAGAAGAAGGATTAACTTGAGAAGAAGAGGCTTGAACATTAGCCTCACCAGAAACAAGTCCATCTCCATCACCCTCGAGACCTTCGTCTTTAGGTGAGGAAAAGCTTTGACGTTTGCTGAGTTTTATCAATTGCTTCTTTAGCCTTAGCAGTCTCAGCATTAAGGTCAAAACCCTCCTGGTTGGCTTCAATTAGAGTCTCGAGGCGAGTGTTTAAGAAATCCCAACTCACATCCAACGATTGTTTATCCCCGAGAATCTTATAATCATTCTCCCACTGGTGAATCTCAGCTCTCAGCTCTTCTTTTTCTGCTTCAGAGGCATCGTAAGGTGTCTTCAAAAAAGCAAGAGAACTTTCCAAGAACTGAATCTTATCAGTAGAGGCACGGAGATCTTCCTGAACTTGAGTAAGTGTTTGAACCAATTCTCCCGCATAAACCTCTTTCTTGTTAAGGAGATCCTTCAAACTCCTTATCTCTTCAGTTGCCTTGGAAAGTTGTTCAGTAAGAGACTCAAGTATATCCTCGTCCTTTCCAACCTGGTTAGAAGAAGCTTTTTCAACCGCTAATTCAGCGGCGATCACCCTCATTTGTTGTTCCAAAGTATACTTTTCTTCCGCCGGAACCGCTTTTCCAGTTGAAGACCTTCGAATTAGTCTTTCCAGTTGTCAGCTTCATTACGAAAATCTATAACTTGTTGCTCCGCTTGAGAAAATCTTTTCATAAGCTCTATGCCAATCAAGTTGGTCTACAAAAAAGGAGAAAGAGTTATGAATGAGAAAGAGAAAAGAAAGGAAATATAATTAAGCATGTACCTTCAAAGAAGAATGAACGATATCATTCATTAAAGTCAAAGAGCTATGGCTTTCTAATTTCTTCTTCTATACGGGGCCTAGTAGAGGCTTCAACCGCACATTGGCTTGACCAGATTTTCCTAATAAGTTACCACCTTCAGGAACCTCAACAACAACTCTTTTCATTTCCATCCTGCTGTTAGACGGTCCGGTCTCTGCATGAGAGGCATCCACGAGAATAGCAAACGAGGTGGACGCAGCCACGGGAGTAGCAACAGGAGTAGTATTAGGTAAGGACACGGAGGGGTTAATGGAAACTGAAACTGGAAAGGAAGCAAGGGGAAATTCTTCAGAAACAGGCCCAAAAGCTTCATCACCCTTGAAGCCATAAGCAAAAAATTTATCAACAGAACCTGGGGGAGGATCAACAACATCTTCATCGGAAATCACTTAAGGAGCACTCTCTGTGTCATCCGTGAGTCTAAAAGGGATTGAACTTGTTGGAGGGTCACGAGAAGGAGTAGTTTCATCATCAAAAATCACATGTCTCCTGACTCGTGGTCTTCGTACTAAGGAACCCTCCTCTTCCTCCTCGCCATCAGAGCCACAGGCTCAATCAGTTTTCCTTTTTGAAGAAGAAACACTTAAAATTCTTTCCCGAGCAAGAACCACGAAAAGCCTGGTTGATGGAACAGACGCGGGACTATTGCCACGAATAAGAAACCCTAAAAAAAGGGGAAGGATGAGAAATTCTTGAACAAACAAGGAAGAGAAAAGGAAAAATAGTAAAGGTAAAAATTACCGTGCATCTTCACTTTCCAACCGAATTTTTGAGAAAGGTATTTCCAAGACCTTTTCTCCATAGGTGCAGCTATTAACATTTTTTCTACCCAAGCACGGAAGTTGGAAATTTTATCAAAAAAAAAAACTTCCATGGTTGCTGAAAAATTGAGTATATGATTATAATGAAGTCCTTTGAGATATCTTTTTTAAAAAAGGGAGAAAGCTTACGTGCAAAGTTCCATTTCTCTGGGAAAGGCAAGTTTTCTTCTCCTACTAATCCACTAGTAGGAGCAGAAACAAAACGAGCATACCAGCAACGGTCCCGATCGTCTTCAGGGCTAACAAAACTCTCTTACTCCTAGCCAGGAGGGTAAAAACACTTTCGCGAAACAGTTTGGGGGAGTACAAGTGAAGCAAGTGCCGAAAAGTGAAAGGCATGGAAACCAGATCTGCTAAATAACGAAGGCATGCAACAGCCTTCCATACTATAGGGCCAATCTGGCCAAGACACACGTTGAAATAGCGGCGGAATTCAATGATTACTGGATCAATAGGAGGATTGAACCTAAAGTGAAGGGGTAGGTATAAACAAAAGAAAAATCGGCATGATAAGAAGTAATCCTCTGGTTGGCACAAGAAACTAAAACTGGAAAATCTTGTTTCCAGAACTCTCTTCGAACCAGGGAAACAAGACCAATAGTGATCAAACTCGGGTAAAGGTCAGTAGGATTGAGGGAGGCCATAGAAGAAACTTGATTTCTTATGGTTTCACGATCAGTAACAAAAGAAAATTCTTAAGGAACAATTTCTACAACTGTAGGTTCACGCACATGATCAGTTAAATCTCTATTCCTAGAAGAAGATCTGGGGTTAAAGGGGCTCTAGGCCTAAAAGAAGATGGCTTAGCAGCACTACTCTGCGAAGAAGAACTACGGTTAGATATTGAACCAAGACTATGGAGCCTACCACCCCTCCTACTTCTAGTAGAAGCACTAGAAGGAACAAACTCGTCAACAATCACAACCTTGCGAGGGTCTGGTGAAGAATCGTTAGAAGCCACGTGGCATAGGCATTAAATAGATGTGATGTACATTGCATCGATTCTGAAGGAGACATGATAACACTCGAAAAATGGCGGCAGAGAATTCCCGCCATAAAAGCTTACCACTTCCCGAATATTTAGTTAAGAATATTCAGAAAGTGCGGGGACTATCTGTATTGGTGTAATAAAGTCATTACACGTGGAATGATAGTATGCTGACAAAATATGACGCGTGGGGCAGTGATATAGCGACAAGTCACATTCTCAATTAATAGAATTAGGAATACGAGAAAAGGCACGGGAGAAACACCCACGAGACAATATAGAGAAGAAAACCGGGCCTGACCGTTGTCAAAGAAGAGGCGAGGACGGAATGAATAAGGATAAAGTAAATAAGGAAGGGGAATCGGAGTAGTTATAAAGCATTTCTATCAATAAAATATGCCAGTTACGATTATCTGTAGTAATGGGCAGTTAATACAATTAATGCCCATAATGAATTCAGATTATGTGAGAAAATCTTTATGATTGTACGCTCTTATATAACAACAACAACTACCCAGTAAAGTCCCACATAGTGGGGTCTGGGGAGGGTAATGTGTACGCAGACCTTACCCCTGCCCCGATAAGGGCAGAGAGGCTGTTTCCGATAGACCCTCGGCTCAGAAAGACGAAAATAAAGTAAGAAAAAAAACAAGAGGAGAGAAATCATTAGTAACTCCAGTGGAAATCATAATAAGAACAGAAACATAAAAACCGAAAGATGAATGACATGCAATAACAATAACCACAATCTAAGGCCCGGGGCTAAGCCAAACAACAAGAATAGTGTGGGTCCAACATAAACTGTAAGCCATCTAAGACCAACCCTAATCCAGCCATCTAAGCCATGTCCTGCCTGATCACCTCTCATGAATACTTCTTAGGTCTCCCTCTACCTCTACACGTACCCACCACGGCTAACCTCTCACACCTCCTCACCGGTGCATCGAGGCTTCTCCTCTGCACGTGCCCGAACCATCTGAGCCTCGCTTCCCGCATCTTGTCATCCACAGGGGCGACGCCCACCTTCTTCCGAATATCTTCATTCCTAATCTTGTCTATCCTAGTGTGCCCGCACATCCACCTCAACATCCGCATCTCTGCTACTTTTATCCTTTGGATATCAGAGTTTTTAACCGGCCAACACTCTGCCCCATACAACATGGCCGGTCTAACTACAGCTCTATAAAACTTACCTTTGAGAAGCGGTGGCACTTTCTTGTCACACAAGACTCCAGATGCAAGCCTCCATTTCATCCAGCCCGCCCCTATGCGGTGAGTGACGTCCTCCTCGATCTCTCCGTCCCCCTGAATCATCGACCCAAGGTAATTGAAGCTATCTCTCTTGGGGATGACTTGTGGCCCAAGCCTCACGACCCCGCCTACATCCCTCGACTTAGCGCTAAACTTGCATTCCAGGTACTCTGTCTTAGACCTGCTCAATTTGAAACCCTTAGACTCAAGAGTCTGTCTCCAAACCTCCAATCGCTTGTTAACACCGGCCCTCGTCTCGTCAATTAGAACTATGTCGTCAACAAATAACATACACCATGGCACCTCCCCTTGAATATGGTGTGTCAAAGCATCCATCACCAAGGCAAATAAGAATGGGCTAAGCGCTGAGCCTTGGTGTAATCCCATAACAACCGTGAAATGCTTCGAGTCGCCTCCCACCGTCCTAACCTTAGTCTTAGCTCCATCATACATGTCCTTGATCGCTCGTATGTAGGCTATCGGCACGCCCTTCGCCTCAAGACATCTCCAAAGCACCTCCCTAGGAACCTTATCATACGCTTTCTCCAAGTCAATAAACACCATGTGCAGATCCTTCTTCTTATCCCTGTACTGTTCCACCAACCTCCTAATAAGGTGAATAGCTTCCGTAGTGGAGCGCCCCGACATAAACCCAAACTGATTGTCAGATATGGACGTCGTCTTCCTCACCCTCACCTCCACCAGCCGCTCCCAGACTTTCAAGTATGGCTAAGTAACTTGATACCCCTATAATTGTTACAACACTGGATATCACCCTTGTTCTTGTACAACGGTACCACTGTACTCGACCTCCATTCCTCCGGCATCCTCTTCGTCCTAAAAATTACATTGAACAACCCAGTCAACCATTCCAATCCTGCTCTACCCACACACTTCCAAAACTCAACCGGAATTTCATCTGGCCCGGACGCTCTACCCCTACTCATCATACGAAACGTCGCCACGACCTTTGATGCACCTTACTTGGTCCATACTCTACCATCCTCCCATCAATACGCTCTTATATAAGGAGACAGAATTTTATTTGTAAGGACAAGTTCCAAGTGTCACACCTCCTTTTTCACTACACCCCCGGGAAGAGTGTATAAGGGAGTTATTTCCAACTTGAAGTGACAATCGAAACGGGATTTATTTATTTAAAGAATTCAGAGTCGCCACTTGGGATAACTTATGGTGTCCCAAGTCACCGGTTTCAAATCCCGAATCGAGGAAAGATTGACTCTGTTTTACAGTCCGCGAACCAGAAATCCGGGTAAGGAATTCTATTAACCCGGGAGAAGGTGTTAGGCATTCCCGAGTTCCGTGGTTCTAGCACGGTCGCTCAACTGTTATTATTGGCTTATTATCGGATTTTAGTACATGTTCAAATCTATGTGCATGTTTAACTTTATTAACCGCTTTTAATTATTTTTAAAGAAAGATTTGCAACGTCATTTAAAATATGTCTTGAACCACGTCACATAAATGCACCCGCAGTCCGCAACACATTCTATATAACATTGTTGAGATTTGGATTTGGGTCACATAAATGCGCACCCAAGTTTAGGAAGGTAAATTATTAAAATAACACGCCTAAAGCAACTACACGTTTGCAACTTTGCGAGGGCCATGAAAATTCGCTAAACGGCACGCCTCGATTTCTAAGGATAAACAAAATTAATTAAATGAGGGCCATGCAATTGAGATTTTGTTCGGCACGGCACACCTCGATTTATTCTAGCCAAGAGGTTTTTAAATTAAAATACAAGGGCCATACACTATATTCTATTTAATGGCACACCTTGAAACTACTTAAGAGGCTGACTAATTAAGCATTAACGAGATGGGGATTTTGTTCAAATTAGGTGAATGGGCCTTAGTCAATATGGACTAGTAACCGAAAAATGGGGCAGAAGGGGCGAAAAAGGATCCAAGTCCTATTCACGAGTATTTGGGCCCAAGGTGAGCCCAATTTGAAAACATAATACAAACGTACTACTGGGACTCAGGATCGAGTCCCTGCAGGGGCGAGTGCTAATATATCCTACTTTACACAAGAAAACCGACAACTAGCCATTTTAACACACCTGCATATAGTCATCCACCATATGTCATCAATTGACCTTAACCCAAAACTATACAGGGTCCAAAAGTACACAGCAAATCAAGTATGAAACTCCTGCAACTCTAATTTTTAAAGAACCTTTAACACAATCCAAACTTACTTAGAAGCTAGAGTCCATACTTCATTCAATACTACAAACAAATTTGAGGCTAAACAACTAGGGGAAAACATGATAAAGGGGAGATCAGTTACTTTACACATCTACTGATTTCTAAGGAAAGCATGAATGATATGTCATGAACAAATGAAAAAGAAGTAAAGCTAAGCTATAAAAATGAACAAATTATGCATTGCTTCAAGGTTCCCTGTCCATTTCATTCATCAAGTTTGGATTCACATTCTGCGGGTCTTAGAATAAGTACCTGGATATTGAAAGCAAAGAACAAAGTGAGGAATCAGCAGCAGTACTTAGCAGAATTCAGCACCCGCAACACTCAGTAAACCAATTTCAAACCCCAGAATATGATGTGCAACAATCCAAAGAGAAATTTCAATCGAATAGTAGCTCAGCAGACTTCAAACCAAACTTAAAACAAAATTCAATCCATCTTAAACACTCAATAAATCAAAGATTGCTTTAGAAAATTAGAAAATTTAAAAATCAGAGAAGGAAATCAATGAAATAGTGAAAATTGCAGCCGTTTGTATTTTTTTCTGAAATTTTATCTCTTAAGTTCTTTTTGAAATGCAAGAATGAGATGCCTTTATAGGCAAGGCAATAGGGCAACTAACAGAGACTCAGATTTTCCTTTAGCAACTAACAGAGACTCAGATTTGCCTTTAGGCCGTTTTCATGTTTTCATTTTTGCCTAGCTTTCCCTATTTAGTTTTCAGCTTTCAAAACAACCCCTTCCCCAGCTTCCTAGAAGCTTCCCAATTCTGTTACTCATAGATTCTCTCAACCAATTACCCCAAATTACCCCTCAGACCTCTGATATCTACTTCAGGAACCAAAACCAAACTGGGTCAAAGCTCACCCAATGCGATTTGAACGGGCTACTCTTCTTTTCTAAATGGGTCAGAAATCCCAAAAACCCAAACAACCAATTAGCCCAATTAAAAATATGAAATACCATAAAAATGCAAAACATCTCAGCAATTAACATTTAGACTGAACAAGTTATTGATTAAGACTAACTACATTAGTAAACTAAGTTAAATAACAGACTAATTACTGATTAAAGAGAAAAGTACAGGATCAATCATGTATGCACAAGCAGTTCTGGAAAACTAACTAAAAGAAAACACTAAAAAAAACGAATCGAGAGAGGAGAAAAGGAACTGAAGGCAGAACGAAGAAATAAACGGGAAAGAGAATACCCTGAAACTCCAANNGGGGGGGGGGCTGGTTCAGACATTTAAATACTTAAGGGGGGACAGTTCTGATCCGTTGGATCACAAAACCTCGACGGCTCAGATCTGTTGAGCCTCCAAAACAAGGTCGTTTGGTTGAGCGGGAGCTGGACTGGGTAGAGACGGGTTTGGGCCTAGACTGGACGGGTATGGTGGGAAACGTTTGGGCTTGGGTAGAAACATTAAAGACCTGGCCCAAATCTGCCTTTACACTCTTTGTTTCTCTTTTTTTTTTTTCAATTTTTCTAATTTCTTTTAATTTAAAACTAAGAAAAGTAAACTTAAATTAATTCCTAATCACATTATGCTATCACATTAAATTAATTAACTCTAATTGACAATTAACGCAATTAATTAAAAACCAAATTAAAGGAAAACTACCAAAGTTCAACAATTAAAATTAAAAGTGCAAAAATAAGCTATTTTTTGTGATTTTCCCTTTTTATAAAACAAACAAATAATTACTAATCAATTCTTAAAAATGCAAAGTCAAATCCTAAATGCAAATGCAACATATTTTTTTATTTTTCATTAATTAAATAAAATAAACATGCACAGACAAAAATGCAAACAACTGACAAAAAATGCCACAAAAATCCAAAAAATTGCAAACAACAAAAATATTATTTGTTTTGAATTTGTGGGAGTAATTCATATAGGGGAAAAATCACGTGCTCACAGCTGCCCCTCTTTGCTCGGAAACACGAAGAGTTTTCGTGCAAAGACAAAGTGAGCGAATACGAGCAATTTTTGCCCGTTTGAATACTCCGTGGAAAGCATTTTTGAAAGAGTTGACCGCACCCTGCTTCTGAGGTTGCCTACATATCCTTGGCTAAAAATGAATCAGGTCAGTGTAGTTCGGGAAGTTTCGGTAGCTGGGACTACCATGAAGCTGTGATTTCACTGTTGCTGCTGCTGCTACTACTGCTTACTGAACCCCTTCTTACACCATGTCAAAAATAAAAAGAAGCTAGACTAGACTGTGATCTATGCATTACAAAAATCCTATCTATATCTTCAAACTTGCTCTATGGTCCTTGTTGCCTCGTTGACTTGTATTCTCCCGGTGAAATTCCTTTGTTACCGACTTGAATTATAATCTGAGATGTTTTCCCTTTCTCCAGGGGGACGCCTGATTGCTGAACTCGAATTGTACTTTGAGGTGCTTTCCCTTTCTCCAGGTGGGCGCCTGAGTACTGAACTTGAATGTATTCCCGTGCTCTCCAGGTAGGCACCTGACTGCTGAACTTGAATGTATTCTCGTGCTCTCCAGGTGGGCGCCTGACTGCTGAACTTGAATGTATTCCTATGCTCTCCAGGTGGATGCCTGGTTGCTGAACTTGAATGTATTCCCGTGCTCTCCAGGTGGGCGCCTGATTGCTGAAACTTGAACTGTATTCCCTTGCTCTCCAGGTGGGCGCCTGATTGCTGAAACTTGAATTGTATTCCCTTGCTCTCCAGGTGGGCGCCTGATTGCCAAAACTTTAACTGTAGTCCCTTGCTTTCCAGGTGGGCCCCTGATTACCAAAACCTTAGCTGTACTCCCTTGCTCTCCATATGGTTGCCTGATTACAACATTTGAATTGTATTCCCTTGCTCTCCAGGTGGGCGCCTGATTGCCAAAACTTTAACTGTATTCCCTTGCTCTCCAGGTGGGCACCTGATTGCCAAAACTTTAACTTTATTCCCTTGCTTTCCAGGTGGGCGCGTGATTACCAAAACCTTAGCTGTACTCCCTTGCTCTCCAAGTGGGCGCCTGATTACAACATTTGAACTGTATTCCCTTGCTCTCCAGGTGGGTGCCTTATTGCCAAAACTTTAACTGACTCCTCTGAAACTGTTGTCTTTGACCTTTCCTTATGGAGGGTTCCTCCGAAACCAACGAAATTTTCTGCCCCTGTTTCAATCAAAGAAAAATCTTGTCGGTTTAAAATGTGGTGGTTAGTTTTTGGCATTCTTGCTGAAGGTGGCCTCTCCGCTGCCGTGCTTTGTTTCGACTGGTTTCCCCGAACTAACCAATAACCGCCTGACTTTCTGACTGACTTCCACCCACATGACTTGGATGAACCGAGTGTTCTATACCCAGACTGTTGTGTTGCATCTCTGACCCATTTATCCGCCCCTCTGCATCTCTCACGAAATTACTAAACCATTTCACCGATGGAACTTTTGGTGACCCTTTATATCCCGTTTCACATCATGCTATCTCTGGTATGTACTGGCCGCATTTTGCTTTGTGCAATTTGGAAGTTGGTAGTAAGCTTTGAAATCCTTTCTTACTTGCTTAAACAAAGTTGACATTGGAAAAACCTTAGAGGGATAAACCCTAAAGAAATGAAATGCAATGACTTTGAGAGTTAGGAATAAAGAAGAAAATCCAAAACTGGATGACTATTTGAGGAAAAAGAAAAGAGACTTATCTGAGTGGAGCAGCTGGTACCCATGATCATGACATGCATTTCGGATCCATCAGCCCAATCTATTCAACCAATCACCTTTCGGTTGTCATACTTTGTGCCCCAGGATCTCCATAACCCAATTTCTTTGCCCAATCACTGACCTTGTTTGGCCTGCGGTGCCCTTGAGGGATTTCACCGACATACCTCTCTCATTTGTTCATCTCTCAACTCACCGTCTCCTTACGGTGCCCGTGAGGGTTTTCACCAATAAGACTCTCTCATTTTTTGATTTCTCTCAGCTTTTCATCGCCTTACGGTGCCCGTGAGGGTTTTCACCAATAAGACTCTCTCATTTTTCATTTTTCCTGCTTAAACCGGAGTGTTGCCCCTGATATGAATCACCTCTACTTGCTCTACTTGGCATCTCTCGAAGACAGATCGGAAGGTCTTTCTTTGGACCGTAATGTGGCTTTTGGATAAGGTTAGAAAGAAAGGATATCAAAAGGCTCAAAACAACTCAAATGGGTTCAAAATTACAACTCTTGGAATCAGATTTCTTACAACAACCACAACTTCTGCCCTAGTTTCATTGCTTGGGGACTTTTGGACTTTTGTTTTGATGGAACCGAACCGTGAGGCTGCCTACGTATCCTTAAAGGAATCAGGTCGAACGTAGTTCATGACATAAGAATTGCCTTATATTGTTGTGATTTTCTCTTTTATTTTTCTTTTCTTTCTCTTCTTTTCTTCTTCCCCCTTTTTTTCTTTTTGTTGTTTTATTGTTTTTTTTCTTTTCTTCTTTTTTTTTGTTTTTTTTTCTTCTTCTCTTTTTTTCATTCTCTTTCTTCTTTTCTCTCTTTTCCTTTATTTATCTTTCACGCTTGCGTTTCTGATCTTCGCTACTGATTCCAAAAGAGGGGTACGAAAAGAAACGAATAAGGCTCAAAGGGGTAACAAAGGATAAAGTGTTTAGATAGCAGAACAAAATGCCTTCGTCATTCCAATCTTCAAAACATGCCAAGTACAAACAAATATAGTTTAAACCAAAGAAATCATACATAATATCTCTTGACCGCATCAAAATTGATAGCCATTTCTACACACTTGCCTTCTATATCTGTTAAATACAAAGCACCATTTCACTCTAGTTACGATGAAAGACCCCTGCCAATTTGGGGCAAACTTGCCTTTGGCCTCAGTCTGATGTGGAAGGATACGTCTCAACACTTGCTGACCCACTTCAAACTTCCGTGGACGTACCGTCTTATTATATGCTCTTGCCATTCTCTGTTGATACAACTGGCCATGGCACACTACTGCCGATCTTTTCTCATCGATCAAACTCAATTGTTCCAGGCGGGTTTTGACCTACTCATCATCATCAATTTCGGCTTCCGCGACAATCCGAAGGGATAGGGTTTCGACTTCTACGGGTATCACTACTTCAGTGCCATACACCAGCAAATAAGGAGTTGCCCTATTGAAGTACGAACAGTAGTGCGATAACCCAACAATGCAAAGGCAGCTTTTCATGCCATTGCCTGGAACCTTCTATCATTTTTCGAAGTATTTTCTTGATGTTCTTGTTGGCGGCCTCGACTGCTCCATTCGCCTTGGGGCGGTATGGGGTGGAATTGCGATCCGTAATCTTGAACTGTTGACATACCTCTTTCATCAGATGACTATTGAGATTAGCACCATTATCTGTAATGATCACCTTTGGGACCCCAAACCGGCAAATGATATTTGAGTGCACAAAATTGACTACTGCTTTCTTGGTCACAGACTTGAATGTTTTAGCCTCAACCCACTTGGTGAAATAATCGATGGCCACCAGAATGAACCTGTGCCCATTTGATGCTGCTGGCTCAATTAGCCCAATGACATCCATGCCCCACGCAACAAAAGGCGACAGTGCAGACATTGTGTGCAATTCAGATGGTGGAGAATGGATCAAATCTCCATGCACTTGGCACTGATGACACTTGCGCACGAAACTGATACAATCTCGCTCCATAGTGAGCCATTAATAACCTGCTCGGAGAATCTTCTTTGCCAGCATGTACCCACTCATATGAGGTCCTCAAACTCCAGAATGTACTTCGGTCATGATAGTTGTGGCCTATCTAGCATCTATGCATCTCAACAATCCAAGATCCGGAGTCCTTTTGTACAAAACCCCTCCGCTGAAGAAAAATCCGCTTGCCAACCGCCGAATTGTTCTCTTTTGATCACATGTAGCTTGTACTGGATACACCCCCATCCTGATATATTCCTTGATATCGTGAAACCAAGGTTCACCATCAAGTTTTTCTTCCACCACATTACAGTAAGCATGCTGATCATGGACCTGAATATGCAACGGGTCAACATAAGCCTTATTTGGATGATGTAACATTGACGCCAAGGTAGCTAAAGCATCAGCAACCTCATTATGGATCCTTGGAATATGCCTGAACTCTATTGACCGAAACCGTTGACAAAGATCATGTAAACATTGCCGGTATGTTATGAGTTTTAAATCTCGTGCTTCCTATTCCCCTTGGATCTGGTGTACTAGAAGGTCCGAGTCTCCCATGACCAAGACTTCCTGGACACCTATGTCTGCACCTAACCTCAAACCCAAGATGCATGCCTCGTACTCAGCCATGTTGTTAGAGCAATAGAAACGAAGCTGAGCCATAACAGGGTAGTGATGCCCTGTTTAAGAAATAAGTACAGCCCCTATCCCAATGCCTTTCATGTTAGCAGCTCCATCGAAGAAAAGTTTCCAACCTGGCTCTTCAACTTGTTCCAACTCATCAATGTGCATTACCTCTTCATCAGGGAAGTAAGTCTTCAAAGGTTCATATTCTTCATCCACCGGATTCTCGGCCAAATGGTCGGCCATTGCCTGGGCTTTCATTGCAGTCTGAGTCACATAGATGATATCAAATTCTGTGAGCAAGATCTGCCACTTTGCGAGCCTCCCTGTAGGCATAGGCTTCTGAAAGATATACTTTAATGGATCCAAATGAGAGATAAGGTAGTGTAAGATGACAAATAATGCTTCAACTTTTGTGCCACCCAAGATAGGGCGCAACATGTCCTCTCCAGGTGAGTGTACTTAACCTTGTAAGACGTGAACTTCTTGCTAAGATAATAGATGGCCTGCTCCTTCCTGCCAGTGATGTCATGCTGACCCAATACGCAGCCAAATGACTTGTCCAAGACCGTCAAATACATAATCAAAGGTCTTCCCGGTTCTGGTGGGACCAACACAGGTGGGTTTGACAAATACCCCTTTATCTTATCAAATGCTTCTTGACACTCCTCTGTCCACTTGACCACAGCATCCTTCTTCAACAGTTTAAAGATGGGCTCATAAGTTGTCGTAAGCTGAGCAATAAACCTGCTGATGTAGTTCAACCTCCCTAATAGACTCATCACCTCAGTCTTGTTCCTTGGGGGTGGAAATTCTTGGATAGCTTTGATCTTTGGCGGGTACAATTCAATACCTCGACGGCTGACTATGAATCCCAACTATTTTCTAGATGGCACACCGAATGCGCATTTTGTAGGATTGAGCTTAAGATTGTACCTGCGAAGCCTTTGGAAGAACTTTCTCAAATCTTTGACATGGTCAGACTGCTTTCTAGATTTTATGATCACATCGTCCACATAAACCTCGATCTCCTTGTGTATTATGTCGTGGAATATGGTCGTCATTGCCCTCATGTAGGTTGCCCCAGCATTTTTCAAAATGAAAGGCATGACCCTGTAGCAGTATGTTCCCTATGGCGTGATGAATGTCGTCTTTTCTGCATCTTCCTCATCCATCAGGATCTGATGATAGCCCGCATAACAATCCATAAAGACCCAATCTCGTGCTTGGCACAATTATCAATTAAAATGTGGATATTTGGTAGTGGGAAGTTATCCTTTGGGCTTGCCTTGTTGAGATCACGGTAATCAACACACACTCTGGTCTTACCATCCTTCTTTGGCACAGGCACAACATTGGCTAACCAAGCGGGATACCGCGTGACTCAAATGACCTTTGCCTCGAACTGCTTTGTGACCTCTTCTTTAATCTTTACACTCATGTCAGTTTTAAACTTCCTTAACTTCTGTTTGACGGGAGGGAATGCCGGGTCAGTGGGCAATTTGTGAGCCACCAAGTCAGTGCTTAGACCCAGCTGTCGTCATATGACCATGCAAAAATATCTTTGTACTGAAATAATGCATTGATTATCTCTTCCCTCATTTGCAGTTCAAGATGGCCGCTTATCTTAGTTTCTCTAATATTATCCGGGTCCCCTAAATTGATTGCTTCTGTATCACTCAGGTTAGGCTTGGGCTTTTCCTCAAAATGGCTTAATTCTCTACTGGTCTCTTCAAAGGCCTCATCCTCATCGTATTCTGATTCATCATCACACTCTATTTCTTGAATTATTATTTCAGAAATATATTGGCTTTTAAGACTGGGCCGAAGATTCCTCATGCATGTCATGTCATTGAAACCAGCATAAAAAGAACTGTACAAGGAAGAAAAGAAAAACAAAAATAAAACTATCAGGAATGATGAAGAAGGGGAATTGCATTTCATTAAAATTGAAAGATAACAAGGTATATACATCCAAACGGACGAAACATAGAATCCGAATTACAACCCTGGAATAATCCAGATAAATTGAAAGAAAATCAAAGCAAACTAACAAAACTCCTTCCTGGTGGGGAGAGGAGTAGCTTCCCAATTGTTAATCTTTGCACTGGGCCCCACAAATTGCACATCCGCCTTGCTCAAACCCTCTCCGACTTCCACCATATTCACATCGTCGAACAAGTTATCGAACCTTTCAATCAACTCTTTATCAGGACCAACCACAGAACTGGGAACTGTTGTTACTGGGTGCTTCCTGGTGCCAGGCTTGACAAACGACCGGGAGAGACGTGGGATGGGCTTTGGGAGGACCCATGCCCTCTGTTTCAACTTTCTGGCTCTTTTCACGTCTGCGGCTGTAGGCTTGAATCCCAAACCAAATGTATCTAAGTTTTTGGGGAAAGACACCGGTTGTACGATACCTTGAAGAGACGCACCCAAACCCTTACCAGGTACAAAACCATTCTTCAACATTTCAAAGGCTACCATGACTGATGCGGCGGTTACTTTCGGCATTGGAACTTATTTCCCGTCTGGGATTTTCTCGACTGACACTGTGTCAAAAACCTGATAGACCCACGGCCCCTTGTCATCCTCAACCTCAATGAACGGTACAATGGCATCATTGTGGGCACACAAACTATCCTCGCCGTGCACAACGATTTCCTATCTATCCCATTCAAACGTGACCATCTGATGTAGAGTGGATGGGACTACTTTGGCAGCATGAATCCAAGGTCGACCCAGCAACAAATTGTAGGAAACAGCTACATCCAGCACTTGGAATTCCATGGTAAATTCAACTGGCCCTATTGTTAGCTCCAGTACTATGTCATCGACTGAATCTTTCCCTCCACTGTCGAACCCCCGAACACAAATACTGTTCTTGTGAATTCTTTCATGATCCACTTTCAGCTTGTTCAGAGTGGAGAGAGGGAAAATGTTCGCACTAGAACCATTGTCGACCAATACCCGAGTAACCACGAAATCTTCGCATTTCACCGTAAGATAGAGGGCTCTATTATGCTCAGTACCCTCCACGGGCAACTCATCATCAGAAAAAATGACTATTTACCTCAAATATCTTGTTAGCTATCTTTTCCAAATGGTTTATTGAGATTTTATCAGGAACGTGAGCCTCGTTCAAGATTTTCATCAAGGCCCGACGGTGCTCGTCTGAATGGATTAATAATGACAACAGTAAAATCTGAGCAGGCGTCTTCCTCAACTGCTCCACAATGGAATAGTCTTGCACTTTCATCTTTCTCAAGAACTCTTCTGCCTCTTCTTCGGTCACAGCTTTCTTCACTAGCACTGGGTTATCTTTGGAGGTTTTGGCTTTTCTTAACTCCTCGGGGGCAAAGCATCTCCCCGACCGAGTCAATCCATGGGTCTCATAGACTTCTTCTTTAACTTCTTTTTCCTTTGAAAGTCACTGTCACCCGCTCATAATTCCAAGGGACAGCCTTGCTGTCGACTATCGGTAACTGGGCTACACGCTTGATAATGACGGGATCCGTGTGGGCACCTTCCACAATTACAACAAGCTTGTTCGCCACTCCTGGCACAACCACTTTTGCTCTTTCTTGTTTTACTACAACATCACTTGAGGACCCCTTCTTGACTACCGCAGATGGTTCACTGTTTGTCTCGTTCAACTTGACCACTGATTTCTCGCTTGTTGTCTTTTCAAAGTATATCTTTCAGAATCATCATGACGGTCTGTGAAGGCTTCTTAGGCTCCCCTCCCTTATGCACTATCTCGATCATTTTTGTCTTATGATGGGCCGACAATGGGTTCTGGTTGATATTAGGTGCCTCCGGAGCTTGGACTTCAATCCGATTAGTATCAATAAGCTCTTGAATAGCTGTTTTCAATCGCCAGCATTTCTCCGTGTCGTGCCCCGGAGCACCAGAACAATATTCGCAACTTACAGAATGATCAAGATTTCTCGGGGGAGTATTTGGCAGTTTCGGCTCGATCGGCCTCAGCATATCCAATTGTCTTAGCTTGTGGAATAAACTAGTATAGGACTCTCCCAATGGAGTGAAGGTTTTCCTCTTCTGCAACCTCTCGTTCTTAAATGCTTGGTTGGGCCGGAAACCTGATCAAGGAGGGTTTCGGTAGGCTCTTGGGGGTGGATAGGCATTTTATGGAGCTGGGTATGTATTTTGCGGGACTGGCGCACGCCATTGTGCGTGGGCCGGAGGTTGGCTATATGTTTGGGCATGGTGGACAGAAAAACGGGGGTCTGCTGGTGGGAAGTAGTGTTGGGGTGGATTATACGGGGTATGGGGGTAAGTTTGGTGGTGAACGGAGGTAGCGGGACATGAAAGAGGGGACGATGGGGATTGTCCAGTCAAAATTTGGATGGATTTGGAGGTCCTCCGCCGTCATGAGGCGATTTCCGGAATGGCGGAGCTATGGTGGAGATGGGCGGCAATTTCAGAGAAGGGGAGGACATTAGGTTTTGGTCAAGAAATGGAAATTAATGAAGACAGAAGGGGAATTGGTCGTTTAATGGGTGGGAATAAAGGGAACGACGTAGTTTTGTCACACAACTACATCGTTTTGGAGTAATGGGGACTGGCTGGGTTGGGGAACGGTTCTTGGGTCGGATTTGGTTGGTTTGGACGGGTACATGGGAATAAATCGTTTGGGCTTGTGGGAAGATTTAATGAAAAGCCCAAAAACCTGAACTCTTTCCTTTCCTTTCCATTTCTTCTTTTTTCAAATTAATTCTTTTATTTTCAAACTCTTTTCAAATTTTCTCTTTTTTCCTTTTTTTTTTTTGAAATAAATAAAACATATACTAATTCCTAAATTATATTAATCCTAACAACTTAAATTAATTAATTACCACAATTAATTAAAAACCAAATTAAGGAAAAACTACCAAAATTCAAAATTAAAATTAAAAAGGTGCAAAATAACTATTTTTGTGATTTTTCCTTTTTCTTATAAAACAACTAATTTACTACTTAATCCAAAAATGTAAAATTAAATCTTAAATGCAAATGCAACATATTTTGTATTTTTCATGAATTAAACAAAAATTAAAATGCGCAGACAAATGCAAACAATTAAATGAAAAAAATGACTACAAAAAAA
>NW_017671479.1:233959-290865 GCF_001879085.1 Nicotiana attenuata
TTTGTAAAGATTTGACCGCACCTTGCTTCCGAGGTGCTAAATATCACGCTCCGAAAGACGAGAATCGGGTATGCGTAGTTCGGGCAGGTCGGATACGAGTGACAATTAAAAAAAATAACTAATTTAGAGAATATATTTTTTTGTTCTTTTTTAAAAATGATGAAACATGTAAACTCTTTTTGAATTTTTCATTTTTTTTTGTCTTTTTCGTAATAAAAAAAAAGTAACAAAAAACATAACTAGGCCCTACTTGCCTTATTTCCACACTTAACCCCTTTTTTTTCTTTCTTTTTTTTTTCATTGTTTTTTTTTCATTTTTTCATTTGCCCTCAGTTATCATTGGTCCGCCAAATGACCCTTTCCCCTTGAATAAATGCAACATGTAGCACATAGGATGCATCAAGATGGTCTATTATTTTGGGTACACCTGTCCTAGACGGACCCAACCCCTGCGTTGAGTCCCCTAAGTCAAGTGCACATGATGCAAACAAACGTTCCTACTAGGGATCCGGCATGAGGCTGAGTTATTCTAGGTTTAAAACCTGGGTTTATTTGTTCTAGACTTGGCTTACCCGAGCGGACAACTCGAGCCAAGGGGGGCAGCGTACCGAGAATACAGAAGCTTCGCCGGCTTTGCAACTTGTCTGAACCTCGTTCTAAATTTGGGAATTGACTCTAACAGAAGAGAAGCTACACGAAGTGCACCCTTCTTAAATGATTTAGAAGACTCAGAGAGAGGAGGGATTCGTAACAATTTATATACAGTTCATCAATATCAAAGCGGTAAAAAGCAACATTTAGCACATTAGGCTCAATCATGTAAATAAAATCAGATAATAATTAAATCCAAATATAACAATTATTCTAGGCTCAAATTCTTGAACCCTGAACCAGATGTTCTGGGTTCTTATCCCCAGCAGAGTCGCCAGAGCTGTCACACCTCCTTTTTCCTACACCCCCGCAAGGGTGTAAGGGAGTTTTTCCAATTAAAGTGACAATCGAAACGGGATTATTTATTAAAATTTAGAGTCGCCACTTGGGATAAATAATGGTGTCCCAAGTCACTGGTTTAGAATCCCGAAACTAGGAAAAGATTGACTCTGTTTTACAGTCCGCGAACACAAAAATCCGGGTAAGGAATTCTGTTAACCCGGGAGAAGGTGTTAGGCATTCCCGAGTTCCGTGGTTTTAGCACGGTCGCTCAACTGTTATTATTGGCTTATTATCTGATTTTAACACATGTTTCAGCCTATGGTATCCTTTAAATTATTAGCCGCTTTTAGTTAATTTTAGGAAGATTCAACGTTATCTAAAACACGTCTTGAACCACGTCAAATGAAATGCACCCGTGGTCCACGACACATTTTATCTAACGTTGTTGGGAATTGGAGTTGGGTCACATGAAATGCACAGCCGAGTTTAGNTGATACGCCTAGGCAGGCCTATAGGACATAAAAATCTGCACCGTAAAACCATGTTCTGCTATCTGCGATTGCTCATACTCAGCAAGTCTAAAATCAGTAGGCAAATTGGACTTAGTTCTTTCACACTTTGGCCTTAATTATGTACTTTATGATCTCTGCTCACCTAGATATCCTGTTCTAGGGCTTCTTTTAAATACTTTGAAACTGTGTTTAAGACGTGCACTTATTTGCTCTGTTTCTTAAACTAACTGGAGATTATTGCGAGGTCATCAATAGAGGTGTACGATCTTAGTTATTATTAATAAGTCACTAATTATAACTCAATATTCTTTCTCAACATTAAAATTCATTCCTGCGGTAGCTAAGAAAACTTACATTTAATATTAAAGAAACGACTAATACACTAACCTAACAATAGTACCTAACACATAACCTAACCCAATTTATTAACAATACCTTATCCAAAACATTTTAAGTAACAGCCATCAAACAAAGCATGCCAACTTCCCTGCAGAAAGTGCCAAAAATACTTGGTTCATCAACTTAATAGACTCGGTTACAAATATTAGTACAATTATCTCATACAACTCAATGTGACGGATAAAAAAACAACAACGGGATTAAGGCAACATAATTCACACCCAAGCAATCGTAGCAAACAAAAGGGTATGATAAATTTCACATAACACATTTGAACCAAATTTATGAGCTTATGTAAATCACAGAAGCTTATTGTTTGAAAGTTTTAACAAACAGAAGCCATAAAAATTGTAAACTCATCAGCAACCAAACAAAATCTTATAAACATATAAGCTAATAAAACTTGAGGAAAAGAAGAAGATAAGAATGGACCTCAAAGCAGTAAACTTACTTCAATATTGCTAAGGCAATTCTTTCGATTAAATTTGAGCCAAAATTACAACCAACTCGGAAATTAGACAACTCGTGACCGAAACATTTTCCAACGACCTCAGCGCCTCGAACAATTTCAGAACCACCTCTCCGGCAGCCTTGAAGCTCGCCGGAAAACTCGAACTAAACCAAAACGACGAGGCTGAGCTCCGGCTGATTTTGAGGTTATTTTCGGCTATTTTTTAGCTGGTTTTGCTTCTGTTTTTTCAGTTGGATTTTGCTGAGCTTTGGGGCTGAGTTTCAATGGAGTTTAGGGAGTCTTTGGGTAATGAAAGGGTGATGCTTCATCTGGGTTTTTCAAGCTACAAGATGCGGAGGTGCAAGAGTTTTGGGGCTGAGTTGTGGCTGTGTTTCTTTTTTCTAGAATTGGTGTGCCGTTCTCCTTTCCTTTTGTTTAGGAATTCAAAGGGCTGCTGTTTTTTGTTCTTTTCAAATGGGAAGTCAGAGATCCCTCTTCAAATCAAGGGACATGGCTGCTGGTTTAATTTTTGTTGAAGAAGGGGTGGACTCTTCTATGAAACGGCGGATCTCCTCTTGTGTCTATAGGTCTAGCCTCTTAGAGTCTCCTAGGCGTTTGTTTTTAGCTATAGGTTTATAGGTCTAGGTCTAAATGTGTATTTTTGTGCTAATTGCTCTTAGGTCCTTAGGGTCTTTTTATTTATTTTTTGTTCCAAAGAAGAGTCTAGAAGGGTCTCTAGGATTAGCTTAATGGGTATTGGGTATTGGGCTTAAGGAATAGGCTAGAAACTTTGGCCTTTATGACTAGCTATGCTTAAAATTAGCTTAATTAACTAAAAATATTATCAAAAATATTAATTAACCCTACTTAAGTAAAATAACCATTAAAATAAGACTGGCCGTTAAAACAAAACTATTTTTGGTATTTTTCAAGATTAAAAATGACTATAAAACATTAATGAACCTATTTTTTCTAATTTTTGTTTTCTTGTAATAAAATAAAGTAAAAGAATAAAAATGAGTTGAAATAGCTATATTAGGCCTAAATTAAATATTTACGTGTTAAAATATAAAAAATCTTGGGGAGGGTAAAAAATCACAAGTCTACAGCAGCCAGTGGTATTCCAGCTCCTCCTAGACCTTAGGATCCTTATTATGCACCTCCAGTATCTAGTTCGCCTCCTGCACGGGGTGCTTTCAGTGGTCAGTCCAGCAGACCTGGCCCGAGCCAGTCACAGCTGCCACGTCCTCCCAGAGCTTGTTTTGAGTGTGGTGACACACGCCATATGGTGAGGGATTGCCCTAGGCTTGGGAGGGGTGCAACATCACAGACTTCTCAGCCACAGCGTGCTTCGTAGAGTTCTCAGGCTATGATTACAGCGCCAGTTGCTGCCCCACCTGCCCCGCCAGCTAGAGCTGGAGGTCGGGGAGGTAGAGGTTGGCCTAGAGGGGGAGGCCAGGCCAGATACTATGCCCTTCCTACCCGTACTGAGGTTGTTGCCTCCGATTCTGTCATCAAAGGTACTATCCTGGTCTGTCATAAAGATGCATCGGTTCTATTCGATCCAGGCTCCACTTATTCTTATGTGTCCTCTTATTTTGCCCCGTATTTGGGCATTTCTCGGGATTCCTTGAGTTCTCTTGTTTATGTTTCTACTCCTGTTGAAGATTCTCTTGTTGTTGATCGCGTTTATCGGTCGTGTTTGATTGCTCTTAATGGTTTTGAGACCAGAGCCGATTTGTTATTGCTCAGCAAGGTAGACTTTGATATTGTTCTAGGCATGGACTGGATGTCGCCCCATTATGCTATTCTTGATTGTCACGCGGAAACCGTGACGCTGGCTATGCCAGGTGTACCGCGAGTAGAGTCGAGGGGTACCTTAGATCATACTTCCAGTAGAGTTATTTCATTTCATAAGGCTCAGCGTATGGTTGAGAAGGGGTGTGATGCGTATCTAGCTTATGTGAGAGATGTCAGTATTGATACCCCTACAGTCGATGCAGTCCCAGTAGTACGGGATTTCTCGGATGTGTTTCCAACTGATCTTCCGGGCATGCCGCCCGATGGAGCTATTGATTTTGGCATTGATCTGTTGCCGGGCACTTAGCCGATTTCTATTCCTCCGTACCGTATGGCTCCTCCTGAGTTGAAGGTGCAGTTACAGGAATTGCTTGATAAGGGTTTCATTTGGCCCAGTGTATCACCTTGGGGTGCTCCTGTCTTATTTGTGAAGAACAAGGATGGTTCTATGCGTATGTGTATTGATTATTGCCAGTTGAATAAGGTTACAGTGAAGAACCGTTATCCTTTGCCTCGTATTGATGACCTGTTTGATCAGTTACAAGGTGCTTATGTGTTTTCTAAGATTGACTTGTGTTCAGGCTATCATCAGTTGAAGATTCGGGAGCTAGATATCCCAAAGACTGCCTTCAGGACTCGGTATGGTCATTTACGAGTTCCTTGTTATGCCCAACAGCCTTTATGCATTTGATGCACAGTGTATTCCGGCCATATCTTGACTCATTCGTCATTGTCTTTATTGATGACATTCTGGTATATTCCCGGAGTCGGGAAGATCATGAGCAACACCTGAAGACAGTGCTTCAGACTTTGAGAGAGAAAGAATTATATGATATGTTCTCGGAATGTGAGTTTTGGTTGGATTCTGTGGCATTCTTGGGTCACGTGGTATCTAGTGAGGGGATAAAGGTGGATCCAAAGAAAGTGAAAGCAGTGCAGAGTTGGCCCAAACCATCCTCAGCTACAGAGATCCGTAGTTTTCTTGGCTTGGCAGGGTATTACCGTCGATTTGTTGAGGGATTTTCATCCATTGCAGCACCTATGACTAGACTGACCTAAAAGGGTGCTCCGTTCCAGTGGACGGAAGAGTGTGAGGAGATCTTTTAAAATCTCAAGGCAGTATTGACTACAGCCCAGTTTTGATATTGCCTACCGGTTCGGGGTCTTATACTGTCTATTGTGATGCCTCGAGGATTGGCCTTGGAGCGGTATTGATACAGGACGGTAGGGTGATTGCCTACGCGTCCAGACAGTTGAAGGTACATAAGAGGATTATCCTGTCCACGATCTCGAGTTAGTTGCTATTGTTCACGCCTTGAAGATCTGGAATCATAATTTGTACGGTGTGCCTCGTGAGATTTATACTGATCACCGGAGTTTACAGCATCTGTTCAAGCACAAGGAACTTAATTTGCATCAGAGGAGGTGGTTAGTGCTGCTGAAGGACTATGATATCACTATTTTGTATCACCTGGGCAAGGCCAATATGGTGGCCGATGCTTTGAGTCGCCGGACGGAGAGTTTGGGGAGTTTGGCTTATTTACTAGCAGCAGAGAGACCCATGGCGATGGATGTTCAGGCCTTTGCCAGTTAGTTTGTGAGGTTGGATCTTTCGGAACCTAGTCGGGTCCTTACTTGTATGGTTTCTCGGTCTTCCTTGTTCGATCGTATTCGAGAGCGGCAGTTTGATGACCTTCATTTGTGTGCCCTCAGGGACTGGGTTCTGGAGGGCGATGCTAGAGATGTGACCATTGGTGATGACGGGGTATTGAGGATGCAGGGTCGGGTTTGTGTACCCAATGTTGATGGGCTTTGGGACTAGATTCTAGAGGAGGCCCATAGTTCGCGGTATTCCATCCATCTGGGTGCTGCGAAGATGTATCAGGATTTGAGACAGCACTATTGGTGGAGGCGGATAAAGAAAGATATAGTTGGGTTTGTAGCTCGGTGCCTCAATTGTCAGCAGGTAAAGTATGAGCACTAGAGACCGGGTGGATTGCTTCAGCAGATAGAGATTTCGGAGTGGAAGTGGGAGAGGATCACCATGGACTTCGTAGTTGGGCTCCCACGGACTTTGAAGAAGTTCGATGCCATTTGGGTGATTGTGGATCGTCTGACCAAGTCCGCGCATTTCATTCCTATCTGTACCACCTATTCTTCGGAGCGGTTGGCGGAGATTTATATCCGGGAGATTGTCCGTCTGTATGGTATTCTAGTTTCTATTATTTCGGATAGAGGTACTTAGTTCACATCACGGTTCTGGAGGGCCGTACAACATGAGTTAGGCAGTCGGGTGGAGTTGAGCATAGCATTTCACCCCCAAACGGATGGATAGTCTGAGCGCACTATTCAGATTCTTGAGGATATGCTCCGTGTGTGTGTGATAAAGTTTGGAGGTTCATGGGATCAGTTCCTTCCACTGGCGGAGTTCGCTTACAACAACAACTATCAATCCAACATTCAGATGGCACCATATGAGGCCTTGTATGGTAGGCGGTGTAGATCCCCGATGGGTTGGTTCGAGCCGGGCGAGGCTAGATTATTGGGCACAAACTTGGTACAGGATGCTTTGGATAAAGTCAAGGTAATTCAGGATAGACTATGTACAGGCCAGTCCAGACAGAAGAGTTATGCGGACCGGAAGGTTCGTGACGTTTCCTATATGGTTGGAGAGCGGGTTTTGCTACGGTTTTGCCTATGAAGGGCGTTATGAGATTTGGGAAGAAAGGGAAATTGAGTCCGAGGTTTATTGGCCCTTTTGAGATATTGCGGTGTGTTGGGGAGGTTGCTTATGAGCTTGCCTTACCTCCCAGCTTGGCAGTAGTTCATCCGGCATTTCATGTTTCGATGCTCCGAAGGTATCACGGTGATCCGTCGCACGTGTTGGATTTCAGTTCAGTCCAGTTGGACAAGGATCTATCTTATGTTGAGGGGCCAGTGGCGATATTGGACAGGCAGGTTCGAAAGCTGAGGTCAAAGAATATTGCATCAGTGAAGGTTCAGTGGCGGGGTCAGCCAATCGAGGAGGCGACTTGGGAGACCAAGCAGGATATGCGCAGCCGTTACCCTCATCTTTTCACTACTTCAGGTATGTCTCTATGCTCTTTCGAGGACGAACGAATGTTTAAGTGTGGGAGGATGTAACGACCCGGCCGGTCGTTTTAAGAATTAACGCCTCGTTCCCCTATTAACTGCTCCCCCCGTGTTTGTTTCTGCTATTGTAAGTTGCCGGGAGGATTTATTTGGAGTTTCGGAGAGTTTTGGGACACTTAGTCCTTAAATGAGAGTTTATGTTTTAGAATTTGGACCGTAGTTAGAGCAGTGTGAAGACGACCTCGGATTGGAATTCTGTTGGTTCTGTTAGCTCCGTTGGGTGATTTCGGGCTTAGGGGCGCGTTCGGATTGTGCTTAGGAGGTCCGTAGCTTATTTAGGCTTGAAATGCCGAAGATTGAATTTTTAAAGTTTCCGGTTCGATAGTGAGATTTTGATCTAGGGGTCGGCATGGAATTCTGAGAGTTGGAGTAGCTCCGTAGTGTTGAATGTGATGGGTGTGCAAATTTTCAGGTCATTAGGGCGAGATTTGATAGAATTTTTGATCGAAAGCAGAAATTTGAAGTTTTGGAAATCCTTAGGCTTGGATTGGAGAGAGATTTGTTGTTTTAGCGTTATTTGATGTGATTCGAAGGTTGGAATAAGTTCGTATGATGTTTTAGGATTGGTTGGCAGGTTTGGTTGAGGTCCCGGGGGCCTCGAGTGAGTTTCAAGTGCTTAACAAAAGTTGAATTGGACTTAGGAGAAATTTGATGTTGGCTGAACCTGTCATAACCGCACCTGCGTGAATGGGACCGCAGGTGCGGCGCCGCAGAAGCGGCTTGGTGACCGCAGAAGCGGATTTTGGTCCAGGCTCCAAAAGCCGCAGGTGCGAGAAGTCGAATGCACCTGCGAGATCGTAGGTGCGGAAATTTCCATTTAATGAAAAGTCGCAGGTGCGACTTGGTCAACGCAGAAGCGCGACCGCAGGTGCGGTCCTAGAGCCACAGATGCGGTTTTACTGGTTAGAAAAGGGGAAGAACGAGGGTTTGAAATCAAAACTTGGAAAATTGAATTGGGAGCTCGGGAGGAGGCGATTTTTGGAGAGATTTTCGGAGGGAGTTAACTGGTAATGATTCTTAACTCCTTTTTTCTTATAACCCATTAATCTAATCATAATTTCATCATCTAATTTCGGATTTGGGATGAGAAATTGGGAAAAATTTGGAAAAGGTCCTTAGGCCTAATTTTGGGGTTTTGGTCAAGATTTTGATGTCGGATTGGAACAAATTTGGTATGTATGAACTCGCGGGAGTGTGAGGTTTCTGAATTTGTAAATTTTACCCAATTCCGAGACGTGGGCTCGGGTGCATTTTGGCCATTTTTCCTAATTTTGCGTATTAGCTTAGAATTAATTAGTTGACTTAGTTACTTGAACTGTTATTTACATTATGCAATTACTTTGAATAGATTTGGGCCATTTGGAGTCGGATACTCGTGGCAACAACGTGGTATAGATTTGATTGAGCTGGTTCGAGGTAAGTGGCTTGTCTAACCTTGTGTGGGGAAACTCCCCTTATGATTTGGTACTGCGATATTTGAAATGCCTTGTACGTGAGGTGACGAGCACGTACTTGTGCTAATTGCTGAAAATCCTGTTTTTCATTTAAGTATCTATATTTCGTATTTTACTTCACTGTTTACACTACTTGAACTTTGAGCTTACTGTTAGCTTAGGAAAGCATGCCTAAATGACTAAATTGCCTACTTGCTCAAACTGCCTTATCTGAACTCAGTGCAGCAGGCTAGGTTAGAATTACCTGTCTATTTTGATATTAAATTGAATTGAGTTGATTATTATTGTGTTGTCGCTGCGTGTTTACATTGGGACTACGGGCGGTTCCCGGTAGATCCCCCTTGTCTGTTTATTTGGGACTACGGATGTGGCATTCCGGTAGATCCCCCTACACAGTGATATGGACTACGGGACAGCACCCGGGAGATCCACTGATTATTTACATTTGGGACTACGGATATGGTATTTCGGTAGATCACCCCTGCATAGTGATATAGACTATGGGACAGCACCCGGGAGATCCACGGATTATTTACTTTGGGGCTACACGACGGGATCCTGGTAGACCCCCGATTGTTATTTCTATGTTGAGTTGTATACCTTCTGCGATTATTTGCCTTGGTTGTGGTTGTTGTTTCTCACATTATCTGTATTTCTTTACTACTGCTCATCTTCCTTATATATTATTGAAAATGACTGGTAGGGCCCTGACCTTCCTCGTCACTACTCGATCGAGGTTAGGCTTGGCACTTACTGGGTACCGTTGTGGTGTACTTATGCCCTTTCCTGCACATGTTTTTGTGTGTGCAGATCCAGGTACTTCCGCTCAATCTTATCACCCTTGAGGCGAGGCGCTTTTTATAGAGACTTCGAGGTATATCTACTGCGTCCGCAGACCGAGGAATCCCTTTCCATTCTCTGTAGTAGTATTGCCCTTCTGTATCTCGTTGTTGTTAAGACATTTTTGGAGTTAGAGCATTTTATGTACTCTTAGCTTGTGATTCATGGGGTTCCGGATTTTGGGAGTGTTTGGTTGAAATTCTTGGATTGTTATATGCCGGACGGCATCTTAAACGCTGTTATACTTTGTTATCTCGGTTTTTATTAGTTTCTTTTCCGTAATTATTTCTTTCTGTATTTGTTAGGCTTACCTAGTCGTAGAGACTAGATAACGTCACGACTTTTCACGGAGGGAGAACTTGGGTCGTGACAGTGAGCACTGCCTAGGGTCCTTGATACTCCTTTGAACTCTGACACATTGGGGCTGGTTTTCCAATCTTTTATGAACTCTGTGTTGAATGTGTGCTTCTGGTGTGAGCATTGCCTAGGGTCCCTGAGGCTTTTTGGGAACTTTGACACACTAGAAGCCTGGTTTCAATGTGCTATGGATGAAATCACTGCTATGCTTCAGAGTTGTTGTGTTTGAAGGCCTGGTTCCCAGGTTTAGATTGGGCCTATAAAGGCTCCCTATAGTGTAATCGTTACTATTATGTAATTCATTAATTATGGGCTGTAATAATCTCTGTAGTAATAGATTTGTGGTTTATTAGTAAAAAGCTGGGGGAGTTTTCTTATACCTTTGTTAAAACTGGGTAGAGATCCTGCCTATATGTTTAATTATGTTGATTGAATTACGTGAATGTTGGACCGTGTTTAGAGATCCTGCCTATAGGATTTTCCTGATTCTGTGCTTGCATGCTAGAAATCCTGCTCAATAGGACTTTTCGCTTGATTCTGCGTTAGAAAACCCGTTCATAGGATCTACACATATTTTCAATCAATGCCACACTTAGAAACCATGTCTATATGTCTGTAATTAATAAGATCGTAGAAATCATGCCTATAGGATTCTGTTAATCGATTTTGAATTCACTCGCTATTGTCAATCACTTAGGCAATATATCCGTAGGACTTACTAATGATTCTGGGTTTAAAACAGTGACATACTACTACCTGAAATGCCCATATCCATGCTGAATAAAATCAATAGGCAAACAAATAGGTCTTGATGATGGCCTTAATAAGACTGTCTTTACACTCTGTTTTCTCACATAGATATCCTGCCTATAAGATTCCAAAATTAACAAAGTTTGTTGATTCCATTGCGTGCTTTTGTTGTTTATGTGTGGAGGTTAATGTGAGCTCATACTTGTTCTTTATTTGAAAGTCCTACTTGTTTTTGTTTGTCGCCTAGATTTCACATTTTTATGTAACGTCGATTGGTCTAGAACTATCCCAAATAGAGGTCCTAATACCTCCAGGGCCATAGGTAAGGGACGGGTGGTGTACGCATAGGGTACGGTATAGAATCAACTAGTACGCTTAAGTAACAACTTAAAGATAGTAATTGGGTAGTAAAGGAGATGATAGCCCGTGCGCTAATGCTATGAGTAAAACCCCGACTTGAGGGAGTTACAAAGCATTGCATGGAATGATCCTATAGGCTAAAAAACTTAGGATCACCCTGTTGTCACGCCCCGAACCTGGGCCTGGACGTAACACGGCACTCGATGCCTGACTACATGTGACCGAGCGAACCAACTGGCTGGCTAAATCAACATGTGATATCATAACATACTGAATACGGAAGATAAACTAACACATGCTGATATACTGAAAGTATGGATGATATAATCAAAGTGCGGAAATACTAATAGAATTTTGGAACATATTTGTAGCCAACATGGCTTAACATGAAAAGTCTGAGACTCTGTCTAACTGTACTCTAGTCTATGAAGCCTCTATTGAAGTATTGAAAACACTGTATATCTGTAAACACTGAAAGACTGTAAAGTAATGATAATGCCCCGAAAGAACTGGGGATCACCAAATAGCTGGTACAAGAATCCTAGCGCTCCGCATCGTCAACCTGGAAATAATTACCTGCATCGTGAGATGTAGGCCCCCGAAAAAAGGGACGTCAGTACATTTGAATTGTACTGGTATGTAAAGCAACTGAAAGAAAGAATAATAAATACTGAAACTGAAACTAAGTTGATAACTGAAATGATTACTATTGAAACTGAAACTGAAGTGAGAACTGGTAACTGAACAGATAACTAAAAAGATACTAATAACTGATAACTGAATTGGTAACTGAAAAGATAACTGATAACTGATAATTGAACTGATAGCTGAAAAGATAACTGATAATTGATAACTGAACTGATTACTGATAACTGATAACTGATAACTGATAACTGAACTGAATAAAGGAAGTAAGGATATGAATACTCCCTCTTCTGAATGATGAACAACCTGTTGTGTTCAACATTTAGGGATTTAAAATCAGGAACTGAGAATCATACTGCAATACATAATACTGGAATACTGAATAGGACTAGAATGAGACATGTATTCTTGAATTGGTTATGAACACTGATTTTCAAATGTTTATGACATGCTGAGTAATATATACTAAGACTTAGGGACATCAAGCCCAAGTCTATATTGAATATGAACTGAGCTCACAACGTTCAGAATGAAAGTCATGAACGAGTTATGATACTAGAGAACAGAAGTTCTACAACTATTCAAGGGACTAGGCCTTAACTATATTTCTGAGGCAATTGATACGTCATAAAAGAAACATAATGTAGGGAGAATCATTAACCTTCCCAAACATAGAGAGTTAGCCTCACATACCATAACTTCCTTCTCTTGAGCATAATACAACATTCGCCAACCCTTTCAACTTTAATCTATATCAGTACAATTCAAAGGGATCCCAAATTAGCAACAATATCCATATTTTGGTCACTTAGGCATTTTATCAAACATTTGGTGAGTATTAAGCTTCATAATCCCTATTAATGGTATTTCTACACCCAATAACCGATTCTCTTGCTCTTGGATAAATTCTAAAGTCTCAAATGGTTGTTATCAATATTATTCTTCATCACCCATAAGGTAAACAACACCCTTAACCAATAAAGTTTCATTAAATAAACATCTTTCAATCTCTATAATAGTTGTGTATTTATATTAGGAACTTATGGCTTCTAATCACCACACCAAGAGTCCCAATATTTAATTCACACTCATATACCCATAATAAATTCATACATGTAAGTCTAAGGGTGTAGGATTACCTTTTGGAAGAAATCTTGCAAAACCCTCCTTTGAGCTCTTGAAGGAATTTCTTGAAGATCTATGTGTTTTATGAGTAGATTTCATCAATAGTAGTGTAAGAACGATGGAATTTCACACCGAGTTAATGGAGATTGCTTACCTTGAAGATGGGAGGGGTTGGAGGTCTTGAGAGGGTGGGAGAAGACCCCAAAATTCGTCCAAAAGAAATAGGGAAAAATAAACCCTAAATTAGCTTAAAAGAGCTGGGACTGGGGCGCGTCTACTCTAGCGCAGTGTCCTCACTTCGCTGTCCATTGCATTCAAGGGAAGACAAAAATCTGTGTCTACTTTGGCGAAGCGAGCTCGTTTCATTGTCCGCCAAAATAACTGGGTGGTATGTCTTTAGTAATTTGGTCATAACTTCTTGTAGGAATGTCCAAATGACGAACGGTTTGAAGAGTTAGAAACTAAACTCAAAGATCTTTCATTTGATAGGTTGTGAATCACATAATACCTTATATAAATGTAGATATGCTCGTCCAAATAATAGTCTTGTGCGTGCTCATTTAGAATTTTAGTCTATCATGTACTTTTCCAACTTGGCTTAGACTTAGGTCTTTCCTTGGACCCCAAATCACTTATGATGTGCCTCATACGATTATTATCATAACCAATTGATAACCATCACATTAATACTCATTTAGTGCATCCACAACTGATTCAAATTTACGGGTGTTACATTATCTCCCCCTTGGGATCATTCGTCCTTGAATGATTGTCCTGGCTGCATCTTCGGCTAACTCCGAACCTTAAATAGGTCTGGTGGGAACATGAACTTTCATTAACACTTGCATACTAAACTGAATGAATACATGATTACTGAACTGAATGACAACTGCATTGACTGAATATTTGTCTGTCATGGATACGTGAATACTGAACTAACATGGGTAAATGAATATTGAATTGGCACGAATATTTGAGTATTCTGAGTACTAAGCTGGCATGAATGTCTAAGTATTGGTCTAACATGAGTAGTTGAGTATTTAGCTGACATGAGTATTAGAATACTGAACTGACATGAGTATCTGAGTACTGGACTAACATGAGTATCTGAGTACTGGACTGACATGAGTATCTGAGTACTGAACTGACATGAGTATCTGAGTACTGAAAACTTGAATGTTATAACATGACATGTGAAATATTGACTGTACCACCACTAATTATGATGGCAACTCCAACTCATAATCTAATTGACCGATTATTCGCAAGAATCTATATGGCCCAATATAGCAGGGACTATGCTTCCCCTTCTTCCAAATCTCATAACGCTTTTCACAAGCGACACTTTCAGAAATACCCAATCATCAACTTGAAACTCTAGGTCTCTATGCCGCACATTCGAATAGGATTTTTGGCGGCTCTGAGTTGTCTTCAAATGCTCTTGAATCCACTTAACTTTCTCTATAGCCTGATAGACCAAATTTGGTCCCATCACTCCCTTTCACCAACTTTAGACCAACCAATTGGTGATCTACACCTTCGGCCATAAAAAAATCATGCTTTCAAACTGAGCAAGATAATCCTATTATAAGGTCCATATTTACCATCTTCACTAAAGGATGTGTGTGTTCTGAGATAAACACTTGGTTTTCTTATGCTCGACTTTCACTTGCTGATAATTCAGACACTTGGCCACAAAGTATGCAACCTTCTTTTTCATGTCGTCCCACCAATAAGTCTCCTGGAGATTATGATACATGTTTGGGGGAACCTGGGTGGATAGAATACCTGGACATATGGACTTCTATTATCTTCCTCCCTTGCTAAGTCCATCTATGGTTAGAACACACAATCTATCCTGGTACGTCAATGTACCATCATCTCCCCCTTGTTCAAAAGCCATCATGTTATGCATGTGAATCCCCTCTTTCAGCTACAACAAGTAGGGATAATCAAACCGGTTCTCCTTCACTTCGGCTACTAAGGAGGAACAGGTCCTGTTCTAGACATCAACTCCACCATCTTTGGTGTCCGAAAGTCGAAATCCTACCTTGGCTAAGCAGTTAACTTCTTTCAACATAGTTCCCTTGTCTACCTCATTCATGAGCTATACTTCCCACACTTGATTATCTTCCTAAGCACTTCCTGAAAACACTTATAGTCTTGATGTGAGCTAAGTCTCTGACCACTACTCGAGAGGGTCTCGTGCAATGGCACTGCCCTCGTAATACATAACTGGGCATGATTTTATTGCTTTTCTATGATCACTTTATCACCAAGAACTAAGCTCGGTGATCATTCTACTCACTTTGTGTTTCTTACACATGCTAGACTTATTCCTTGTGGTAATTATACAATTTCCTTATTACCGAACTGATTTTCTTTTTCATATTCCATGCTAACTATTTGGGTGTCAAATCTCCAACTAGACTTACTGAAAATTTTCACATCACCCCTTAGACCAAAGATCTTATACTAGCGGATCCTTCTCTTTTTGTTGGGATCCGAATAACTTTCCTTATTTTCTGCAATTTCTTCCATTCTACCCCAATAACGACTTATCTTCCAGCTTACTTCTGAGCTAGGAAAAACTAAATTATTCACATGACGGAAAGCTAATGTATTCACAACTATCATACACAATCTTAATAATCTAACTCTGCTCACACTGTCAATCTTGGAGAAACCACATTTCGATAATTCCTAAAAGCTATTCTTCTACTGCTTGCTCTTTTACTACTAGCTATTTTTTTTCCACTGCCACTGTACTTCGGGTTTAACTTAAACTCTTTGGGTTCTAACACATGTTCGGTATTTCAAAATATCATCCACTCGCTAGTGAATCAAATCTTACCTCTACTAGCTCTGCTGAAATTGCTAATTTACTGTATTTACTCAAACTTATTTACTATTCTCTTACTAACCCCCTGCTAGCATCATGTTTTCTTGCTCTGCTTTGAATAACTAAAGGAGCATAAGGTTTATCCTAACTTCCCTCATCATCCGACCATATTCTCTTGCCGTACACTATTATTCTTTTTGAACTATGCACATGGATCACACTTAGAGAAATTTCTTCTGTCTTAAACAAAATTAGAATATCTAACCCCAAACTTTCTATACACTTCAAAATCACTTCAGACTATAAACCTCCGGCCTAAACACATAGTCACATCATGTGAAGGGGGAAGTGTCATATCTTTTATCTCACAATAATATCCAGTTCGTATACAAATTCACTAACATGGTACTTTCTAGTTCTGATTTGAATAAATCTAACCAACTTAAAATCATTCCCTAAAATTCAATGTCACCTGCTCTTGGTTCTCATTTCGTACATCATATTATTCTTAGCTATATTTCCCTTGGGCTATTTTCTGTCCAAAACTATAGTGATCAATTCTATGCCTGCTGCGGTTGAATTCTTAACCTGTTACACTGTGAGGTTTGACATGCGGATACACTGCCATACACATCTGATAATCACTTCATGCACCATCCGATTACTCTTGGGTCTTAATACCTAAAACATGCAAAGATGTCATTATAATCACTATTACATAGATTTTCTTTGAGCATCCATATGCATCACTTTATACTCACAAGTCTCCAGAAATTTTGATACACTGAAAATTGGATATTTGGTAAACATATAACTGAATACTGGCGTACTAAATAACCATAAACCTGCTAACTGAAAGGCCGCTAACTGGTAATAAGATAAACTGACAACCATAAAACATGATAACTGCTTTTGTACTTTCTGATTAGGTTATGCTCTAATCTGTACTACTACCCATTACATCCCACTTTCAACATCCTCTCAAATCACATTTGTTACCAACATGTACTCCATAGATATACCCAATGGGCAATTGTCCTCTCTAGAACCTTAGGTTTTTCCTGCACGTTGCTTGGGCATCCAATATGTTTGGAATTCGATAGGAAGAGAAGGTTAACTATTGCTCTAAGCTTCATGGCACGATCTAGAGTAGAAAGAAGTGAGACAATCCAGAATGTCCTGGTAGTTAACCGTTTATATGAGTGACCGGCACACACATATAAAGGAAACTCCACTGGACACGGCTTCATAGACTCCCTAGGACTCTTGAACCTAGGCTCTGATACCAAGCTTTGTCACGCCCCGAACCTGGGCCTGGACGTAACACGACACTCGGTGCCTGACTACATGTGACCGAGCGAACCAACTGGATGGCTGAATCAACATGTGATATCATACATACTGAATACGGAAGATAACTAACACATGCTGATATACTGAAAGTCTGGATGATATAAATCAAAGTGCGGAAATACTAATACAATTTTGGAACATATTTGTAGCCAACATGGCTTAACATGAAAAGTCTGAGTCTGTCTAACTGTTACTCTAGTCTATGAAGCTTCTATTGAAGTACTGAAAACACTGTTTGTCTGTAAATACTGAAAGACTGTAAAGTAATGATAATGCCCCGAAAGAACTGGGGATCACCAAATAGCTGGTACGAGAATCCTAGCGCTCCCCATCGTCAACCTGTAAATCATTACCTGCATTGTGAGATGCAGGCCCCGGGCAAAAGGACGTCAGTACATTTGAATTGTACTGGTATGTAAAGCAACTGAAAGAAAGAATTATAAATACTGAAACTGAAACTAAGCTGGTAACTGAAATGATAAATGAAACTGAAATGTAAGTTTGAACTGTAACTGAATTGATAACTGAAAATATACTTATAACTGATAACTGAGCTTATAGCTGAAAAGATAACTGATAACTGATAACTGATAACTGAACTGATAACTGATAACTGATAACTGAACTTATAGCTGAAAAGATAATTAATAATTGATAACTGAACTGATAACTGATAACTGATAACTGAACTGAATAAAGAAAGTAAGGATACGAATACTCCCTCTTCTGAATGATGAACAACATATTTATCTGAATGTTAAACTGCGGCCTCAGGCCCAATATATATATATATATACACAGCTAGTGCGCACACACACACACACACACACACACACACACACATATATATATATATATATATATATATATATATATATATATATATATATATATATATATATGCTAGTGCGCACACACACACACACACACACATATATATATATATATATATATATATATATATATATATATATATATATATATATATATATATATGTGTGTGTGTGTGTGTGTGTGTGTGTGTGTGTGCACTAGCTGTGGCCTCGGGCCCAAGTACATAACTGCGGCCTCAGGTCCAAAATGCATAAAGCATAAACTGCGGCCTCAGGCCCAAAGATGCATAAAGCATTAGCTGCGGCCTCAGGCCCAAATATAGGTGTTCAACATTCAGGGATTTAAAATCGGGAACTGAGAATCATACTGCAATACATAATACTGGAATACTGAATAGGACTAGAATGAGACATGTATTCTTGAACTGGTTATGAACACTGAACTTTAAATGTTTATGACATGCTGAGTAATCTATACTGAGACTTAGGGACATCAAGACCAAGTCTATATTGAATGCGAACTGAGCTTACAATGTTCAGAATGAAAGTCATGAACGAGTTATGAAACTAAAGAACAGAAGTTCTACAACTATTCAAGGGACTAGGCCTTAACTATATTTCCGAGGCAATTGATACGTCATAAAAGAAACGTAATGTAAGGAGAATCATTAACCTTCCCAAACATAGAGAGTTAGCCTCACATACCTTAACTTCCTTCTCTTGAGCATAATACAACATTCTCTAACCCTTTCAACTTTAATCTATATCGATACAATTCAAGGGGATCCCAAATTAGCAACAATATCCATGTTTTGGTCACTTAGGCATTTTATCAAACACTTGGTGAGTATAAAGCTTCATAATCCCTATTAATGGTGTTTCTACACCCAATAACCGATTCTCTTGCTCTTGGATAAATTCTAAAGTCTCAAATGGTTGTAATCAATATTATTCTTCATCACCCATGAGGTAAACAACACCCTTAACCAATAAAGTTCCATTAAATAAACATCTTTCAATCTCTATAATAGTTGTGTATTTATATTAGGAACTTACGAATTCTAATCACCACACCAAGAGTCCCAATACTTAATTCACATTCATATACCCATAATAAATTCATACATAAAAGTCTAAGGGTGTAGGATTACCTTTTGGAAGAAATCTTGCAAAACCCTCCTTTGAGTTCTTGAAGGAATTTCTTGAAGATCTATGTGTTTTATGAGTAGATTTCATCAATACTAGTGTAAGAATGATAGAATTTCACACCAAGTTAATAGAGATTGCTTACCTTGAAGATGGGAGGGGATGGCGGTCTTGAGAGGGTGGGAGAAGACCCCAAAACTCGTCCAAAAGAAATAGAGAAAAATGAACCCTAAAATTGGCTTAAAAGAGCTGGGACTGGGGCGCGTCTACTCTAGCGAAGTGTCCTCGCTTCGCTGTCCATTGCATTCAAGGGAAGATAAAAATCCGCGTCTTCTTTGGCGAAGCAAGCTCGCTTCGCTGTCCGCCAAAATAACTGGGTGGTATGTCTTTAGTAGTTTGGTCATAACTTCTTGTAGGAATGTCCAAATGACGAACGGTTTGAAGCGTTAGAAACTAAACTCAAATATATTCCATTTGATAGGTTGTGAATCACATAATACCTTATATAAATGTATATATGCTCATCCAAAGTAGAGTCTTGTGCGTGCTCATTTAGAATTTTAGTCTATCATGTAATTTTCCAACTTGGCTTAGACTTAGGTCTTTCCTTGGACCCCAAATCACTTATGATATGTCTCGTACACTTATTATCATAACCAATTGATAACCATCACATTAATACACATTTAGTTCATCCACAACTGATTCAAATTTACGGGGTGTTACACCTGTACCCCCGTTTAATACAAGTTAAATATTGTATTTGTCCAAATTGTCCTTTCTCTTTTTTTGGACTAATTCGCTCAATTAAGTTCGGTGGGACCCACCGTTGTGCACCTCGAGGGGTGCCTAACACCTTCCCATTAAGGTAATTTCGAGCCCTTACCCGATCTCTAGTGATGTAAACTGGTTATATGGGTTATTTGCCCTAGGGGCCCAACCCACCTTAATCCGTTAGGTGGCGACTCTTTCAATTCCAATTCCCTACCCTCTTAGAAAAGAGTTGTCCCAAAATGTCGAAACCCGATTTTGTGAGAAAAAAGGGGGCGCGACAGCATGGCGACTCTGCTGGGGATATCTTTAGGCTCTTACCATAACGAACTTGTTTGTGAATTAGTCTTTAAGCATGTCTTTATTATTTTATAATACTTGCACACCCCTTCCCTTTCCCACTCTATGTGAATTTATTTGCCTATCTTCATTCATGATTTCTCTTACTTGTTTATCACTTTTTACTGTGGAAACTGACTTGTCTCCTTGTTTTTCTTTCTTAAATGTCTTTACAATTATTAAATACCTTATTTTATCATTACTCATCGTGCAAATACTTGGCAACATGTTATTTTCTTTTGCATAACTTCATGCTCAACATCATATTCCATTCGTACGTACTAATATTACAGCGGCGCTTGATGAGTGTTCCCGATCTTCCTAAAACCACCCTTTAAATTTGGAAAGGCTTATTTGCGGTAAAACTAGTTGATCAGCGGTGCAATCGACGGTTCCGTGCCTTTCCCTCTCAAGTTGTCCGCTTGAGGGTACCAGTCTAGACTTCTATAGAAACCTTATTCTGCTAATAAATGTACATGCATCATGATCAAACCTAGCCTTGTTAACATGTTGTCCGCATAGTAACCCTCTAAGAAAGCCTTGTCCAAAGCCCATCGGGATTTCCATAATCCCAACGGACGCAACCATGATATGTGCATTATTTGGAGAGATAAATGCCGACATGCTAATCGTTAATGTGTAAGTAGTCGAACTCGGAGGGGGCAAGGGTCTAACTTTGTTTATTTTTGCAGAAAATGAGGCACGAAGTTCCCAGGTTTGGCATGGTCCGAAGTATACCACCATTGTTGTTAGATTGGTAGGAAAACCATTCGCCAAGCGACAAAAATCATGTGAAAAGGGTTCTTGGAAATTTACCTTCCTTATTGGACATCTAACCAAACAACATGTTGATCGAGGTTGCTACTATGTTCTGGGACGGAGAAAGAGCTGTATTCCATTTTGGAAACATAGAAATAACTCCTCTTTTGGAGGAAATAGGAGGATTCGCTGGATTACCATGGGATAGTTCCGACTTACTAATACCGGAAAACCGTACTACCAGAGGGTTTCTGAAGATGATGGGTCTGAGAAAGAATGATGACCTGGAGTGCCTGAAGAAGTCCTATATACCCTTCGACTTCCTCTATGAATGATATGGACATAGAAAATCTTACCGTGTCTTTCATGATGAATTATCCATCACTTCCCTGGGTTGGACTCACCGTAGGGTTTTTGTATTCATCGTCTGCTTTCTGGGTATGATGGTGTTTTCGAGCCAAGGCGACAGAATTCACACCAGGTTGGCTATGGTAACCAAAGCTTTAATGGAGGGAATCGAGGGACAAACCTATACTATTGTTCCGATGATTGTAGCAGACAGATACCGGGCTCTGGATCGTTACAAGAAAGGGTTCAAACATTTTGAGGGTTGCAACTTGCTACTGAAGATTTGGGTTAAGTGGAATACATCCCTATGTTCCTATCAAAGTCATAAGACAAGCTGGTAGAAAACAAGTCATACCACGAGTCTCTAAAATGAGCCATTACAGAGCGGATCTTTAGGATGACGTCGTTCCATACAAATGTGAGGCCTAGCACATGTGGCATTTGAAGTTTATCGTGGAAAAGGATACCATCGAGCCAGATCGATATCACGCCGCTCCTGTATACTTCTACCCATCATGGTTAGAAGATGACATAGCAGGAATGGTCGAGTCAGGGATTGGTCGAGGAAACAGAGTCATAGATGAGGTTGTTGAAGCACTAGTGAAGTATGAGAGGCTGCGCAAAAGAGTCCTCGGGTCTGAAGCCAGGCATTTGGAACAACACAAGTTAGACATGGAGGCACTTAACGAGGGGAAGGAAATGGCTACAAGGTCAACAGAAAGATTAGAATAGGATCATGGTCTAATGGAACTGGAAGGGAAGATGAGGAAAAGGGTCGTAGACAGTCAGAATGCAAAGGGAAACGATTGAGGACACCTAGCAAGGGAATACCTGCTGCTGGACATGCACGACCTGGGGAATTTGATTGATGGAGCCAAGAGGGTCAAATATGGGAAAGGTTCCTCCGGGACCAAGTAGATTAGGTTTATCTATTTTGAGTCATTTTGGAATTCGAATGTAATAAGGCAGATGCCATTAGTAACTCATTTATTTCTCGTCTTTTTTAGGTTCGTCTTATTTATTACATTAATTAAATGAGGCATTTATCAACATTAAATCTCTCAAAATATACTTGTCACTAGGCCTACCTCAGACAGAACGAGGTTCCCCAAATCAGGACGCGAATTTACATTCCCGCAATACGTGTTTAAATATTGCTAATACTTCTCAGAATCCTTACTAACTTGTTTACCTTTTTGCACTTTTCTTTATTTTGATTATTCCCATCCCCTAAAGTTGGTTTGCACATACTGGCATCATCAGCATATCACACCAGATCTAGAGGTCCTCCTCCTCCTCCTCCTCCTCCTCCTCCAAGTAATCGGAAAAGCAAGGGAAAGGCCAAGATGGATGATATGAGTGGTATCCGGAAAGAAAATGCTGAAAATGCTGAAACTTCAGATGGTCGGAGCACTCCGGCCCAGAACGATTAGGCCCTACGGTTGGAACAGAAAATACTGAAATTGCAAGGAGAAATTGAGCAGGTCCACAACTTAGCAAACCTCCCCCTCACCCTAAACGTCCCACACGTTAACCAACAAAATGCTCAAAACCTAGTACCTCCTCAGAACATACCAAACCAACATCCACAAAATCCTCCCGCACCCCATCAATACTTAACTCCTCCCCAAAATCATAATCCTCCACCAATACCCACTCCGCCTCAACACCAACATCCTCCTACCTAATACCCCCAAACAACTTACCATACACTTCAGAATATCCCACAACCTATCCCTGCTCCGCAAAATTCAGCTAATGATCACCACTACACTCCAACCCCTGGCACCCACCAAAACAACCCCATATACGTGGAAACCATACCTCACTCTACTCAACCAATCTCATACGTTCCAAAATACGCCAAGAAGGACATGCTCATTAAGAACATGGCAGAGGAGCTCAAGAAGTTCACAAGCCGAGTCCAGGGTGTTGAAGGAGGCAAAGGGATTGAAGGTCTGAATTATGAGGATCTGTGCATTCAGCTAGACGTGGAACTACCGGAGGGTTACAAACCTCCTAAGTTCGAGATGTTTGACGGAACGGGTGACCCGAAGGTACATTTGAGAACATACTGTGATAAGCTCGTGGGAGTTGGGAAAGGTAAAAGGATTCGCAAGAAGCTGTTCATGAGGAGTCTCACTGGAGACACCCTCTTGGTATATAAGTCAAAATCCCAAGAAATGGGTCAATTGGGAAGCATGGCATCGGACTTCATGGATCGATTCAGGTTTAACACGGAGAATGCACCGGATGTCTTTTACATACAGAATCTAAAGAAGAAACCAACAGAGACTTTCCGCGAGTATGCTACTCGATGGAGGTTAGAAGCTGCAAAAGTCAGGTCGGCACTAAAGGATGAGCGGATGAACAAATTCTTCGTCAAGGCCCAGGATCCGCAATACTATGAAAGGTTGATGGTCATCGAAAATTACAAGTTCTCCGACATCATCAAACTCGGGGAAAGGATTGAAGAAGGGATCAAAAGTGGGATGGTAACCAATTTCGAGGCATTGCAGGCCACGAACAAGGCATTGCAGTCAGGGGGTATATTAATGAAGAAAGAACTAGAGGTAGTAATGGTGGCCCAAGGTCCAAAATACCCGCTCACATACCAAACACCTCCACCTATATACCAACCTCACCCCCCTGATATTCTCAACCCGCTACCGCCTATCACATTTATAACACCCAGCCAGCCTATTACCATTCACCTACAACTCGTTAAAACTATCAAAAACCTAAACCCAATTTTGATCGTAGGCCGCCCAAACAATACACCCCTATTGCTGAACCCATTGACCAGAAATATGAAAGGCTGAAGGCTGCCGGATATGTCACCCTCATTCCTACTGTTGCCATGGAAAACTCCTCCCAATGGGTCAACCCAAACAAAACATGTGCATACCAATTCGGCATGAAGGGGCATACAATTGATGAATGCCGCACTCTAAAAGACAAGATTCAAACCTTGATTGATACTAAAGTTATACAAGCAAAGGAAGTCATGCCAAATGACCGAAACAATCCCCTCCCAGATCATAGGGGTGAAGGAGTAAATGTGATAGAAACTGATGAAGTATGGTATCCTGAGGGGTCGATTGGGCTTATTCGGGCAGGTGATGACCCTAAGCCTGCAGTCACACTCACTCCTATTGTGGTACAGATACAGCCGCCAGTCGAAGTTGAAGTAGCCGCATCAGTCCCGTTTGAAATTGAAGTAACATCACCTGCGACTACACCAGCTCCATTTGAAGTAGAAGTATCCACACCCTTCACTGTGACAGTAGCACCCACACTTCCTTTCAAGTCCAATGCCATACCCTGGGACTACGTTGCCGAAGCTACGAGAAAGGGAAAAGCAAATATGGAAGAATCTGGTGCCGCACAGGGGATGACCAGAACTAGAAGGATCTATACACCTGAAAATTTGGGAAGAACAAGCAAGGAAGCTGCTACCAAACAACCCGTCATTGAAACTGGTCCAGGTGATCTTTAGAGGAAAGTACAAGCAAGAGAATACTCTGTCGTTGATCATTTGAACAAGACCACCGCCCAGATATCCATCTTGTCGCTATTGCAAAATTATGAGGCGCATAGGAATGCTCTGATGAAGGTGTTGAATGAAGCTTATGTGCCCAACAACATCACCAGTGGGGAGATGGCCAATACGTTAGGGAAAGTATTGGAAAGTCACAAGATCACCTTCCACAAAGATGAACTACCACCTGAAAGATTAAGTCACAACAGGGCACTGCATATCATAGTATAGTTTGAGGACAAATTCATTGCCAGAGTCTTAATAGTTGGGGGTTCAAGCCTCAAATTTGTCCACTAACTACTTTGAAAAGGTTGGGCAAAGATTTCTATGAGATACGAGCAGGGAGTATGAACGTGAAGGCATTTGACGGGTCTCAAAGGGCCACAATTGGGGAAATTAACCTTTGTTTGCAGATGGGCCCGACTTGGTTCGATGTTCTATTAGATATATCTGATACATACAACATTTTACTGGGACGACCTTGGATACACGCTGCTGGAGCTGTAGCTTCTACGCTACACCAGGCCGTGAAGTTCGAATGGAACCATCAGGAGGTAATCATTCACGGAGATGGAAGCAATCCCATTTACACCGGTCAAACTGTCCCGATTGTCAAGAATAGAAGAAAGCTGGGTGGAGAAACTTATCACCGCATCGAGTGTGTCAATGCAATTGAGAAAGATAAGTGGTGGAGTAGCAAAATAGAAAGCATACTAACATGGTCAAGGTATGAACCAGGCAAAGGTCTTAGGAAGAAACTCCACGGCATTACCAAACCGATACAATTGAAACTTCATTGCAAAACTTTTGGGCTCAGATATCAGTATACATGGCAAGAATATGATTACCCAAGGACGATTTCCCACTACCAAATATACACATTCTGATCGACAATTGCGCCAAGCATGAACTCCAATCCTTTGTAGATTGCTTCGCTGGTTATCATCAGATTTGGATGGATGAAGAAGATGCAGAGAAAATAGCCTTCATTACACTGTGGGGAGTGTACTGCTACAAAATGATGCCATTCGGTCTAAAGAATGCTGGGGCCACCTATATGATAGCCATAACGACCATCTTCCATGATATGATACACAAGGAAATCGAGGTATATGTCGACGACGTCATCATCAAATCCAAGAGGGCCACAAATCACATTGCAGACTTGAAGAAGTTCTTTGACAAGCTACGGAGGTACAATTTAAAACTGAACCCCGCAAAATGTGCATTCGGGGTTCCTGCAGGAAATTGTTGGGATTCATCGTCAGCCGCCGAGGAATCGAGTTGCACCCGTCAAAAGTTAAAGTTATCCAAGAGTTACCACCACCAAAGAGCAAAAAGGACGTGATGAGCTTCCTGGGACGCCTCAACTACATCAGCCGCTTCATAGCACAATCCACAGTAATATGTGAGCCCATCTTCAAAATATTGAGGAACGATGCTGAAACCAGTTGGACTGAAGATTTTCAAAGGGCTTTTGACAATTAAAGAATACCTGTCCACGCCACCAGTCCTAGTCCCGCCGGAACCTGGGAGACCTTTACTACTCTATCTATTCGTACTAGATGGGGCTTTCGGTTGTGTTTTGGGACACCATGACGAGACAAGACGAAAGGAGCAAGCCATATATTACTTGAGTAAGAAGTACAAACCTTACGAAGCACGATACTCTCTGCTAGAACGCACTTGCTGTGCTTTGACATGGACAACTCAGAAATTGAGGCATTACTTCTGTACCTATACCACATACCTCATATCAAGAATGGATCCTCTGAAATACATCTTTCGGAAGCCTGTGCCTACCGGGAAGTTAGCCAAATGGCAGATATTGTTAAGTGAGTTCGATATCATCTATGTAACCCAGAAGGAAGTCAAAGGACAAGCGTTGGCAGACCATCTTGCTGAAAATCCTGTGGGAGGAGAATACGAACCACTAAAAACATATTTTCCTAACGAAGAAGTGTCATTCGTAGGAGAGGACATTGCTGAAGCCTATGACGGTTGGAGAATGGGGTTCAATTTGGGCATCGATATGAATATACAAGAGTTGTTGGTAATTGGTGATTCAGATCTTCTGGTACATCAGGTTCAAGGAGAATGGGCTACGAAAAACACAAAGATACTACAATACCTATATCGTGTGCAAGAACTAATGAAGAGGTTCACAAAGATAGAATTCAAACATGTTCCAAGAATTCAAAATGAGTTTGCAGACGCACTGGCCACCTTGTCATCAATGATACAACATCCAGACAGGAATTTCATCGATCCCATACCGGTGAGGATCGATAATCAGCCGGCATACTGTGCTCATGTTGAAGAAGAAACAGACGAAAACCCATGGTTCCACTACATCAAAGAATATTTGGCAAAAGGAGAATACCCGGAACATGCAAACCATACTCAGAAACGCACACTTCGGAGGTTGTCCAATCACTTCTTCCAGAGCGGAGGAACCCTATGTAGAAGAACTCCTGATCCGGGACTTTTAAGGTGTGTTGACGCCAAAGAGGCTTCCAGATTGCTCGAGGAAATACATGCCGGAACCTGCGGCCCACATATGAACGGCTTTGTCTTGGCCAAGAAGATACTCAGGGCCGGATACTTTTGGATGACCATGGAGACAGACTGCATACGATAGTTCAGAAATGCTACCAATGCTACATACATGCAGACATGATATGAGTGCCGCCAAACGAGCTTAATGCAACAAGCTTACCTTGGCCTTTTGCTGCCTGGGGAATGGATGTCATCGGCCCAATCGAGCCCACCGCTTCTAACCGGCACCGGTTCATTTTAGTGGCCATTGACTATTTCACTAAATGGGTTGAAGTTGCATCTTAAAAAGCTGTGACCAAGAAAGTCGTCGCAGATTTTGTCAGAGATTGTATTGTTTGTCGATTCGGGGTTCCCGAGTCCATCATCACTGATAATGCTGACAATCTCAACACTGATCAGATGAAAGCCATGTGTGAAACTTTCAAGATCAAGCACAAAAACACCACAGCGTACATGCCTCAAATGAACGGAGCCGTGGAAGCTGCCAATAAGAACATCAAGAAGATATTAAGGAAAATGGTAGAAAATCACAAGCAATGGCACAAGAAGTTACCATTCGCCTTATTGGGATACTGTACCACAGTACGCACATCAACCGGGGCAACTCCCTATCTGCCGGTTTATGGTACCGAAGCTGTCATTCCCGCCGAGGTAGAAATTTCTTCTTTAAGGATCATACAAGAAGCCAAACTTAGTGATGCGGAATGGATAAGGAGTCGCTATGAGCAACTAGCCCTCATAGATGGAAAAAGAATGATGCGATGTGTCATGGTCAGCTTTATCAGAACAGAATGTCCAGAGCCTTCAACAAAATGGTCAGACCAAGACAATTCACACTGGGGCAGCTGGTACTGAAGTGAATCTTCCCACATCAAGATGAAGCTAAAGGAAAGTTTTCACCCAATTGGCAATGGCCCTACATGGTTCACAGGGTGCTAACAGGAGGAGCACTCATACTTGTAGAGATGGACGAAGAAGTCTTGCCAAAACCTATCAATTCAGACCCGGTCAAAAGACACTATGTTTAGATTGTCTACATTTCCTCATCTGATGTAACTGAACTACGCTTGACCTGATTCCCGTTTAAGTGGGGATACGTAGGTAGCCCTGTGGGTTCAGTCACATCTTAATAAAATCTTCATTTCCCAGAACCAGAAACTAGAGCAGAATTTTGAGGAGGACCCTCAAAATTCCGGAGCAAGTCCAGCCGACATCATCATATGCAAGATAGTCAGAAATTAATTGGGGCAGAATTTTGAGGAGGACCCTCAAAATTCTAACACAAAGAAAGTCGCATGTCTCTAAAAGTGTCAAAGTCGTTAGTTCATCTAATTTACTTGATGCTATATACCACTATGTTTTCCAAAATGATTCTATTTCATCAATAAGTGCATATTTTTGAAAACTTTTCTGTGACAGCCAGGTGTTACCTAGGGTAACTCGAACAGGGCCTCCAGAGCGAAGCAAAGCAAAACAAGCAGACAAAGGCATGAACCAACCTCCCCGCAAAACTCACAATTTTTCTTTGGATGCAGGAACAAGGAATAACCAGAAGTACTTACGCCTTAAAATCATTACCTTCATAAAAATCGGATCGCCGAGCGCAAATATATCTCCAGCTAAGAAATATTCTACTCCTATTTGCTATTTGTCCACTGCATAAGGCTAAACATTGACTTCTCTTTGCATGAAACTAAACTCTGTCTCAAATCTTGCATGAGGCTAAGCCCTGCCTCCCTATTTGCATAAGGCTAAGCATTACCTTCTCTTTGCATGAGACTAAGCCCTGTCTCAAATCGTGCATGAGGCTAAGACCTGCCTCCATATTTGCATAAGGCTAAGCATTGCCTTCCTTCTGCACGAGACTAAGCCCTGTCTCAAATCGTGCTTGAGGCTAAGCCCTGCCTCCATATTTGCATAAGTCTAAGCGTTGCCTTCTCTTTGCATGAGACTAAGCCCTGTCTCAAATTGTGCATGAGGCTAAGCCCTGCCTCCCTATTTGCATAAGGCTAAGCATTGCCTTCTCTTTGCATGAGACTAAGCCTTGTCTCAAATCTTGCATGAGGCTAAGCCTTGCCTACCTATTTGCATAAAGCTAAGCATTGCCTTCTCTTTGCGTGAGACTAAGCCCTGTCGCAAATCTTGCATGAGGCTAAGCCCTGCCTCCCTATTTGCATAAGGCTAAGCATTGACTTCTCTTTGCATGAGACTAAGCCCGGTCTCAAACCTTGCATGAGGCTAAGCCCTGCCTCCCTATTTGAATAAGGCTAAGCACTGCCTTCTAATGAGACTAAGCATTGTCTCCCTTCGCATAAGTGTTGCTCTATTCTAAACTTGGCATTATCTTCTTCTCTCGGGGCTAAGCTCTGCCCCCTAATTCCGTGCAATTATTACCTTTGGTATCATGTCTCTACACTTCATGGGCTGATGTATAGCCAACTTGTCCAAAGGCGTCATAGTTCGAAGGCATCATTCTCATAGCCTGAAGACACCATGTCATGGCCTGAGGATCTCTCAACACTGCACATCATTATTCAAAGGTGTGATGGTTTAGAGGCACCATTTTCGTGGCCCGAGAACATCAGTTCGTGGCCTGTGAATCCCTTATCTCATGCTTCATGGCCCGAGATATCATGGTCTAAGGACGGCATCCTCACTGTCCAAAGACAAACTTTATGGTCCAATCTATATACTTGCATGCGGTGTGTTTTAAGTTTTGCAGGTAATCCAGGAAGTAATCGTTCTTCAAATGAGAGCAACTTTCGCTCCGGTTTCCGCTCATACCATTTACACCTTGCCATTGTTTCGAATATAATCGATTCCCATCAATTGCTAGCCTTCACTCAATGACCGTTCAGATACTTGCCCTGTGATATATCCATTACGCTTCAGATTCATATTCGTAACTCCGCATAAACCCATCCGATACTATCCTTCCCAAAAGGAACTCTTTCCAAAACATACGACCATTTCTATAACAATTCCATCGGTTTCATTCACTGTTGGGTCCAGAACTACACATGGACTGATTCTTGTAAAACCAGGGATATGTAGGCAGCTTAGAGACCAGGGTTCGACCTATATTTTTCAAAACACCCCCATTCGATCAAAATCGGTCATCATTTCTTTACCCAACAACTCTTTCATTCTTTCCGGGTAAAGAGGGGCAGCTGTTGATACCCTATTTTTCCCTCATATATTTTAAAAAATGCATATATACTTCAAAATAGTGCATGAGCATCAACCAGTATTTTTCCATAATTTTCTGTAATTTTAAAAGGATTTTAATTAATTTATTCCAGCATTTTATTATCTAAATAATTACTAATTGCGTCACAAATAATTTTATAATAATTTATTGCTTAATTTTTATCATTTATATTTATATTGAGCTTTAATCATTTTATGCATAATTTTATTTGTATCTTTACGCTATAATTGCAATAACTTTGCAATAATAGCCCGTATATGCATAATTACATTATTTACACGAAAAATGGCTTTTTATATTAAGTAATTATTTTAAATTATTTTCACATACAAATAGCCTTTTTATCATTTATTAATTATTTTTATAAATTATTTTACTGATTTAAATAGGTATTTAAAACATAGCCCTTTTTAATTGATTTTTTCCGGACCTACCCCAGCCCAGTATCCTAACCAGCCCATTACCCAATACCCATCACCCTAACCCAACTACCCATACCCATACCGGTCCAAATTATACCCGCCCCACCTAAAATCTAATCCTAGTCATTGATCTCAGAAGATCAACAACCCTAAATCATTCACCCCTTCTAAATATACCAAACACCCCGAAACCCTAACTCATTTCTTCCCCCCACCTGCCGTCTTCTGATCCTCTCATCTCCTCACCTCTTCCACTCTCAAACCCTAGCCCGCCGTCACACTTTCCCTTTCGATTCATGGGATCTTCCCTTGATTCCCTGCCTTTTCTGGCTTTGTTTCTTTACTGGCTACCCGATCTTGATGTTACTTGATTCATTTGCCTCAAATGGCAAGTGAATCTTAAGAGACTCGAACCAGATCTCGTTCAATGTCTCTCATATCTTGGCTATTTCCGTCTATGTTCATCCCAATACCTGTAAGTACGAATATTTTCGTATCTTAGGGTTTCAAATCTCTGGTTTAAACCAAGTTTGGTTCAACTTCTGTTTATTTTATGAACCTGGCTATTTTTGGTTGAATCTGTTTAGATCTTCCCAGATCTGAAACGATTTTATGTTCGTTTTGGTATTTCTCCTTTAAAATTTCAATACTTCTGTCTCTATATTTTCTAGTCTTTTTCTATTATTATTCCTGACCGATTTTATCTACCCTAAAACTAGGGTTTTGATTTCTATAGATATTTGCAAAAAATGTTTTAACCATTAAATATTTTCATCTCTGGGTATCTTTTAGGGTTTCCTTATTTATTTTACTGATTTTACTTGTTATATGTCTTTGTATCCGCCTATTTTCTTAGGGTTCCGATTATTTGTTCACTCTTACTGTTTCTTCCTGTTTGCCTTTAACTCTGGCGATTATTTGCTAATTGATTTTATTTACCTAAATTAGGGTTTCAAATCAGTTTTCCTTTTTTGTACAGTACTGGTGTTTACTTATGCGGTTAACTGTTCTTACCTTATCTGGTCCAATGTCTGATTAATAATTTGTGCTACTTCCCTTAACTTAACCTGACTGGCCTTATTTTATGTTCTAATTATAAAAGTCGACTTTTAATTGATTCTAGAATTATTCCTTACCTTATTTGACTATTGATTGATTCCATTAACTGATGCTAGCCTGATTTTATGCCTGTTAATTGATCTATGCCGACTCTAACTGATTGTTAATTTATTTTTCATACCTTATTTGGGTAGGACTGGTTCATTACCTTATTTGTTTACTTCATTGAGTGCTATTTAAACCCCCTTCCCCACTCCCTCTTAGGACAAGTCTCGAACTCTCTGATTCTCACTAAAAGCATAACCTCTCTTTTGCTCTCTTATTCTGATTTTTGTGCTAAGTATCTCTTAATTTTTTCCGGCTAAAATCCAAGGCCAAAATTATTCTGGAACCTCATTGCTATGGTATACTTACTAGCTTTCTCACTTAATTGGTATGCCCTAACTCTTGCTATTCTGTTTCTCTATGGTTTATTCGATTAGTTTGTTTCAATCCTCAGCATAATTCTGCTTTCTATATGACTACGTGATCCTATTTAGTAACCATGTTAACCTAAGTCAGTTCAGTAATGTGAACTATTTACTAAGTCAGTGTAGGTTTAGCCTGCTCTCTGTAAGATGTTGTAAGCATGTAATCAAATTCGTTTGTGGCTTAATTCATGTGTCATGTCTGTTTAATTCAAGTGTTTCTGTCTCTATGTATAAGCCATGATTGTTTTAATACTATCATGAGTATCTAGCTTAATTAGATGTCATCCTGTTTGACTACGTGCTAAACATGAACCTGTTTGTTTCTTGGTGCAGTTCTTCCTGCAACTCTGTAATCTGAAATTTCTCTCTTCTGAAAATTGAACTATTTCAAAACTTTCCCCCTTACCCTTTATGCACTGGTTTTTAAACTCCTACTCTAAGTCATTTAGGTTCTCTCCACCCCTAGTGTGAGCACTGCCTAGGGTCTTTGAGACTCCTTTGAACTCTGACACATTGGGGCTGGTTTTCGAATCTTTTATAAACTTTATGCTGAATGTGTGCTTCTGGTGTGAGCATTGCCTAGGGTCCCTGAGGCTCTTTGGGAACTTTGACACACTGGAAGCCTGGTCTCAATGTGCTATGGATGAAATCATTCCAATGCTTCAGAGTTATTGTGTTTGAAGGCTTGGTTCCCAGGTTTAGATTGGGCCTATGAAGGCTCCCTATAGTGTAATCATTACTAATATGTAATTCATTCATTCTGGGCTGTAATAATCTCTGTAGTAATAGATTTGTGGTTTATTAGTAAAAAGGCTGGGGGGGGGGGGGGGTTCTTATACCTTTGTTAAAACTGGGTAGAGATCCTGCCTATATGTTTAATTATGTTGATTGAATTACATGAAAGCTGGACAGTGTTTAGAGATCCTGCCTATAGGTTTTTCCTGATTCTGTGCTTGCATGCTAGAAATCCTGCTAAATAGGACGTTTCGCTCGATTCTGCATTAGAAATTCCGTTCATAGGATCTACACATATTTTCAATCAATGCCACACTTAGAAACCGTGTATATAGGTCTGTAATTAATAATATCGTAGAAATCATGCCTATAGGATTCTGTTAATTGATTTTGAATTCAGCAGCTATTGTCAATCACTTAGGCAATATATCTGTAGGACTTACTAATGATTCTGGGTTTAAAACTGTGACATACTACTGCCTGAAATGCCCAGATCATTGCTGAATAAAATCAATAGGCAAACAAATAGGTCTTGATATTGGCCTTAATAAGACTATCTTTACACTCTATTTTTCTCAAATAGATATCCTGCCCATAGGATTCCAAAATTAACAAAGTTTGCTGATTCCATTGCATGCTTTTGTTGTTTATGTGTGGAGGTTAATGTTAGCCCATACATGTTCTTTATTTGAAAGTCCTACTTATTTTTGTTTGTCGCCTAGATTTCACATTTTTAAGTAACGTAGATTGGTCTAGAACTATCCCAAATAGAGGTCCTAATACCTCCAGGGCCATAGGTAAGGGACGAATAGTGCACGCATAGGGTACGGTTTAGAATCAACTAGTACGCTTAAGTAGCAACTTAAAGATAGTAATTGGGTAGTAAAGGAGATGATAGCACGTGCGCTAATGCTATGAGTAAAACCCCGACTTGAGGGAGTTACAAAGCATTGCATGGAATGATCCTATAGGCTAAAAAACTTAGGACCACCCCTGTACCCCCGTTTAATATAAGTTAAATATTGTATTTGTCCAAATTGCCCTCTCTCTTTTTTTAGACTAATTCGCTCTATTAAGTTCGGTCGGGACCCACCGTTGTGGACCTGGAGGGGTGCCTAACACCTTTCCCTCAAGGTAATTTCGAGCCCTTACCTAATCTCTGGTGATGTAAACTGGTTATATGAGTTATTTGCTCTAGGTACCCTAACGCACCTTAATCCGTTAGGTAGCGACTCTTCCAATTCCCTACCCTCTTAGAAAAGAGTTGTCTAAAATGTCAAAACCCGATTTCGCAAGAAAAAAAGGGGGCGCGACAACTAATGAAAAGATGGAAAGCCAGGGTACAGCCCTCAAAAATCTGGAAATGCAATTAAGCCAACAGGCAACTCTTGTGTCAGAAAAGATTCAAGGTCCCTTGTCAAGCAATACAGAGACAAATTCAAAGGAGCACCTTAAGGCCATCGCCTTTACGATCAGGTAAGGAGCTTGATGAACCATATGCAGACCAGTCAGAACAACAGGTAAACAAGGGTAAGAATGTTGAAATACCCTCTGAACTATCTGAAGAGAAAGAAGTCAAGAAAAAAGAAGAAAACAATATTGAGAAATTGACTCCTTTCCCTGTGATGATTCCTTTTCCACAAAACTGAAAAGAGAAAAGCTTGATCATCAATTTTCAAAGTTTTTTGGAGATTTTAAAACAAATTCACATTAATATTCCTTTCACTAATGCTTTGCTGCAAATGCCTTCTTATGCCAAATTCCTAAAAGAAATTTTGTCATGTAAAAGGAAATTGGAAGAAGATTATGTGGTGATGCTTACTGAAAAATGCTGTGCTATACTTCAAAATAAGCAACCACAAAAACTTGGTGATCCAGGTAGTTTTACAATTCCATGCACTTTAGGAGGAGTAAATTTTGATAAAGCACTTTGTGATTCTGGGGCTTCAATTAACTTGATGCCATTTTCTATCTTTAGAAAATTAAATCTTGGTGAAATGAAAGACATAGGTGTTTCTCTTCAGTTTGCAGATCAAAGTACTAAGAAACCTAAGGGAATAATTGAAAATATGCTCGTAAGAGTAGATAGGTTTGTTTTCCCTGTAGATTTTATAGTATTTGAAATGAAGGAATGTCCTGATGAACCAATCATTTTGGGTAGACCATTTCTTTCCACAGGTAGAGCAATCATAGATGTCCATCAAGGACAACTAATTTTGAGAGTTGATGAAGAAAGAGTCATTTTTGATATGCAAAAGATATTAAGATTTTTCAGGAGATGAGACATCATCTTCGTGTTTTTCGATTGACATGCTTAATTATCTTACAGATGAATTCAAGATGATCAATTGATTCCAAACTCAATTTGTCCAAATCTGGCACCATACAAGATGATGATCCTATCATCAGAAGAGAAGACGAAATACTAGAAAAAGATTCTGAAGAGGAGGAGATGCAACCAGAACAAGTTCAACCAAAAATTGAACTCAAAGTTCTCCCATCTCATTTAAAATATGTTTATCTTGAGGAAGAATTATTTCTAGTAATTATTTCATCTTCTCTTACTGCATGACAAGAAGAAAAACTGATTGAAGTGTTGAAAGCACACAAAGGAGCCTTGGGACGGACTATAGAAGATATCAAGCGGTTTAATCCAGCTGTTTGTACGCACAGAATTCTCATGGAGGATAGCTACAGGCTAATAGTCCAGCCCCAAAGGAGATTGAATCCAACAATGCAAGAAGTAGTAAGAAAGGAGATCATAAAGCATTTAGCGGCAGGTATTATTTATCCCATTTCAGACAGCCCTTGGGTAAGCCCTATTCAGGTAGTACCAAAGAAAGGTGGTACGACGGTAATAAAAAATGAATGCAATGAACTTATACCTACCAGAACTGTCACAGGATGAAGAATCTGTATTGATTACAGACGTCTTAATGATGCCACTAGAGAAGATCATTTTCCTTTACCATTTATTGATCAAATGTTAGAAAGAATTGTAGGATATGATTTTTACTGTTTTCTTGATGGCTATTCAAGGTGTAACCAAATACGAATTGCACCTGAAGATCAGGACAAAACAACTTTCACATGTCCTCATGGAACATATGCCTATAGGAGAATGCCATTTGGGCTATGCAACACCCCTGCTACATTGCAGCGTTACATGTCAGCAATTTTTTCTGACATGACTGAAAAAATTCTTGAAATTTTTATGCATGATTTTACACTCTTTGGCAAAACATTTGAGGTTTGTCTTCACCACTTGACCTTTGTTCTTAAGATATGTGAAGAGACAAACTTGATTCTTAATTGGGAAAAATGTCATTTTATGGTTACTGAGAAAATTATTTTAGGACATAAAATCACTGCTAAAGGGATAGAAGTTGATAAAGCTAAAATTGATCTTATAGCAGGATTACCCCCTCCCACAACTGTTAAAGGCATTAGAAGCTTTCTAGGTCATGCAGGTTTTTACAGACGGTTCATAAAAGTCTTTTCAAAGATTTCAAAATTGTTGACTAACCTTTTGATGAAAGATATTAAGTTTGATTTTTTAGGTGATTGTTTGAAAGCATTTGAGACCCTTGAGGAAAAGTTATCAAATGCCCTCTAGTTGTGTCCCCAGACTAGAATCAACCTTTTGAGGTCATGTGTGATGCTAGTGATACAGCAGTTGGAAGTGTTTTAGGCCAGAGAAAGGATAAGATCTTTCGTCCCATTTACTATGCTAGTAGAACAATGAATGAGGCTCAACTAAATTATGCCACAACAGAAAAAGAGTTATTAGCAGTAGTATTTGCTTTTGATAAGTTTCGATCTTATTTGATAGGAACCAAGGTCACTGTTTTTACTGATCATGCAGCTTTGAAATACCTCTTAGCAAAGAAAGATGCTCGACCTGGATTGTTGTATACGGTGAAATTGGAGGGTCCAATTTCCCGTTATTAAGCCATTCCAGAAGACCATCTCGGAGCCTCGAGGCTGCAAAGCCGTGACCGAGTTCCCTCCCTTGAGGCTCGTCGACACCCGGCCTAGAGGCAATATTGACCGTGGCAAGGTTAAAGACAGGGAGTTCCCAAGACACACGGCTAAGTCCGGCAAAGCCTAGCCGGCCTACTCTGAGCGGCCTACTCTGAACCCGAATCAGGGTGTCATGTCCAGCCGTTCCATCTCCATATCTTTACAATTAATATATTTTATACCTTGTTGGGATTCCCCTTATATATAAAGGGGGATCTTTGTCATTTTGTGGAGGCAACTGTTGCTCCAACTACTTCACATGAAATATACAAGAACTCTCTCTTTCTCTCTCTAACATACTCTCTCGATATTGTTGCTCTTATTTATTATCTTCATATTTGTTCTTCATTTATTGCTTATCATTGGTCATAAAGGGCCGTCGCTGATTAGTTTACAATTGTTAGCCCTTCCCCGTTTGCCCTTAATAGCTCGAGCCCGAGCCTAGGAATCAACCTCGAGGCCCCGCATCGGTCGGTCCGAGGCCCCGCATCGACTAGCTCCTCGGTTTAATCATTACTCTATTTTAGCTCGCATTTCGTCTTTAAGCTTCATACATTTAGCATCATCTGCTTAAACAACTAGCATAAAAATAGATCACGTATTTTTAGAGTCCCATCAACAAATTTAATTGTTATTACCATTTTCACGGTAAACAGTTTGGCACCCACCGTAGGGCTAAAAATAATAGTGATTATTTTCTTGCTGGTTTCATCACATAACGCAAGTTATCTTTCACGCATTTTCTTGTCCAAGATCTTCGGTTTCAGGTTAAAATGTCTAATTCAGTAAAAAACAATATTCAGAACCACGGAGAAAATGGTGTGGCTGTTCCAGGTGTTGGTGAGCCGCCACAAAATCGTGAGAACGCACCAGGACCGATTCCGGATGACCGAATCTCATGTGACGCTCGACACGTCGAAACAAGCTCCCACACTAACAGGAGCATACACCAAGTCGACCAACAGGAAGCCCAAAAACCCCAGCTCAGGAAGAACGGGAAGTTAGCCTTCATGTTAATTTTGAAATGTTGCAGGCACAACAGCTGGCTATTGCTCAGCTGCAAAGTCGCCAGAAGACTCCTAGCACGGTAGCACTGGAGACAGCTCCCCCGACCGAACAGGTACCGGAAAGGTCAAGTAATAATGGGTCGGTAGTCGATCCCGCCATCACAAAAATGCTCGAGGACCTCACCAAAAGGATCGAATCGGGCGAGAAAATGATAGAAGCTAACAACAAGAAGGTCGAGACGTACAACTCCAGGGTCAACCAAATCCCGGGCGCACCCCCGATCTCGAAAGGTGTGGATTCGAAGAAGTTCGTGCAAAGGCCGTTCTCCGAGGAAGCAGCCCCGAAACCCATTCCGAAGAAGTTCAGAATGTCAGAACTCCCGAAATACAACGGGACCTCGGACCCTAATGAGCACGTTACTGCCTACACATGTGCAGTGAAGGGAAACGACCTAAAAGACGACGAGATCTATCCGTCTTACTGAAGATGTTCGAGGAAACACTCTCGAAAGGGGCCATAATGTGGTATCACAACCTAGCTCCCAACTCCGTAGACTCATTTGCCATGCTGGAAGACTCCTTTATAAAGGCACATGCCGGTGCCATCAAAATAGCGACGACGAAGTCTGACGTATTCAAGATCAAGCAGAGGGATAACAAAATGCTGCAAGAGTTCGTATCTTGCTTCCAAATGGAACGAATGGAACTACCACCGGTCTCTGACGACTGGGCGGTGCAGGCCTGAATGAGCAGAGCTCAGCAGCTTCAAGGCAGTTGAAAGAGAATCTGATCGAGTATCCCGTCGTAACCTGGTCGGACGTCCACAACCGATATCAGTCAAAGATCAGGGTCGAGGATGATCAACTAGGAGCCCCGTCGGGCTCAGTATACCCGAGTAGGCTTCTGGCAAAGGAGCCAAAGCCAAAAAAGGAAAGATACCAGCCATACACCGAAGATAGGAGGAATGCCCCGAGGCACAACCCACCTCGCAACGATCGACTGATCAACCGAGGACAGAATCCTCGGGGACTCATTAACAAAGCTTTCAATGGAAACACGAGGCCAACAGGGGCACCGCGCTTATCAGAGTACAACTTCAACATCGATGTGTCGGATATCATTTTCGCCATCAGCAAAATCAGAGATGCCAGATGGCCCAAGCCTACACAGTCGGATCCTTCCCAAAGGAATCATAACTTAGTATGTTAATTTCATAACACGAACGGCCATAGGACCGAAGATTGCCACCAACTCCGAGAGGAAGTAGCCAAGTTACTCGATAAAGGTCACCTCCGAGAATTCTTAAGCGACCGGGCCAAAAATCAGTTTCGAGAAAGAGAAGCGGCCAAAAAGAACGAAGCGAACGGGCCATAACATGTTATCCACATGATCTTGGGAGGTGTCGACGATCCCCAGGAGCCCGTGATGAGAAAGACAAAAATATCCACCACTAGAGAAAAGCGAACTCGGGGGTACATACCCGAGGATGCCCTCATGTTCAGCGAAGAGGACTCCGGTCTCAACCACATAATGACGCACTGGTAAACTCTTTCTTCGTGAATACATTTCAAATAAAATGTGTCTCATGGATCCAGGTAGCTCGGCCAACATTATCAGGTCGAGCGCAATTGAGCAGCTCGGACTGCTAGACTAAATCGTGCCCGCCACTCGAGTCCTCAGCAGATTCAACATGGCAAGTGAAACAACAAAAGGAGAAATCACCCTCCCGATCAACGTGGTAGGCACAACCCAAAATGTCAAATTTCATGTCATCGAAGGAGACATGAGGTACAACGCCTTGTTCAGACGACCATGGATACACTGCATGAGAGCAGTGCCATCCACACTCCACAAAATGATGAAATTCCCAACAAAGAACGGGATTAAAACCGTCTACGGGGAATAGCACGTGGCAAGAGAAATGTTCGCGGTGCACGACGTGGCACCGACACCAATATCTCCACTCTCGAAAGAACCAAAGGGCAAGCAAACTGCATCATCAGCTAAACCCGATTAAACATAGTGAAGGACCGTACCGCGTCCTCATTTCAAGCGACAGGGACATATCAGACCTCGGAACAGCACCGACGCATACCATGCTAAGGTATAATCGCCTCCCTTTTCATTTTATATTTCATACTAACCCTCATGCAGGCACCCGATCGAAACAACCAGAGCACTTCCCAACCCGAAGGTCTTAGGTTTCGAAAGCATGCGTTGTACTCTTTTCCTTCGGTCGAGTTTTCATCCCAGGAAGGGTTTTACGGTCAAGGTTTTTAACGAGGCAACATATATATGCTACCTAAGGAAGATCCAGGCAAATGTCCAAGACGTCTTTTGCAATCAACCTCGAACAATGGAGGTCATCCCCCCCGGAAGATCATCCCCTCGGAAAAGCCAAAAAACGCCAAATGGGGTCCTAATAGGAAAATGATGTACCGGGCCAAACGGCCGCGTGAACCGTGTCCGCATAGCCGGGCCCCCGAGGGCGGAGACACATGTACTTGTGCCAAGAAATCAAAGAACACCTCTTGTGAAAGCATCTGATACTCCAAAGGCAACTCAGCATTTTCACCAAAATATTTCCTCCATAAAAAACATCCCGAATACTCGGAACTGGTGTCAACGATTCGGCATCCGCATGACCTCAGGGTTAGAACTCCAAACTCATAAGCCCTCTACGAGGCAGCGTGAAGATCATGAAACACCTCCAAGGCCAAAAGTGCCCCCAACACTCGGGGAATGGCATCGAAGGCTAAAAAATCGCATGACCTCAGGGTCAGAATCTCCAAAGTTATAAGCCCTCAATGAGGCAATTCCGAGATGTAGAGTAACGGCTCCCGAGCCAAAATAACCTCGACAACTCGGAGACTGTCGCCAATCACCAATCGCCATTCAATAAAAAAAACCAAGGCCATAAGACCCCGAGCGGGCAGACTAGGTCTCATAAGACCTATATAAGGCAACAACAAAAACTGTAAGACCTCAAGCAAGGCATGAATCATACTTGTACCAAGTATCGACAAAACTGTAAGACCTCAAGCAATGCATGAATCATACTTGTACCAAGTATCAACAAAACTGTAAGACCTCAAAGGCATGAAAATTTTGTAAGACCTTACTACAGGCATAAACTAGATCCCGAAGTTTAGGCTATATATCGAACTTGTAAGATTCCTGAAAAGGCATACCCTTGATATAGACACCTAAACTACTACACTCACGACCAAAAATTGCTCCGGCCAAGCACAAATGACTACGGTCATACGGCTGTACCAGCCAAGCATACGCGACTCGGGGACGCCCGACCGTCGCTACAAAATCATAGGCCAATACTTCGAATCTACTTCGAAAAGAACCGGTTAAGCAGGCTACCCTCGACATAGGCAAAAAGAACTTCGACCATGTTAGTTCCAAATCACAGGCTTCGAGCTACTCAGCCTCCGAGCCAAACCTCCCGAGGTGCTCGATCATCAACACAAAATGACTTGAAATCGAGGTTCTTCCCGAACCGACGACGGGTCATACGAAAATTACTTCAAAAAGTCCTTAATGAGGGGAAAACAAAGCCAATAAAAGGTCGCTTCGACCTAAAGCATAAGAGCCATTGTCGCTAGCTTACACTAAAAGGCTAAATCGGCCCGAAGCGTTAGAGCCATTGTCGCTAGCTCACACAAACATGAAAACTTAAGGGTCAAATGAGCTCGATTGGTAACCTGATTCGGAGACAGAACCCAAAATAGTTAATTGCATATGCCTCAGGGCAAAGCGTAAGAGCCATTGTCGCCAGGCTAATGAGCCTCAGGGCCACGCACATAAAAGATCGCTTCGTTCAAAGACGTAAGAGCCATTGTCGCCAGCCCATGCAAACATAAAAGCTTGAGGGCCAAATGAGCTCCAGTCGAAACCCGACTCGGAGACTAAACCCAAAATAGTTGAGCAAAAGCATAAGAGCTCAAACGCCAGCTTATACTAAAGGTCGCATCGACCGAGCGCGTAAGAGCCCCCGGGCCAGCCTAATGAGCCCCAAGGCCATATCACGAATCTAAAGATTCTCACCGACTCTGAAACCAGTTCACCTTGCCAAATGCGAAACAGAAAGGGGTACAGAAGAAGTAAAGCCACAAGGTTTTCTTTTGTACACATACACGAAAAAGCACGTTCTCCATCTACAAACATGCTATGGAAATGCTACGTACAAAATGGCAACATCTGCGTCCTACCCCTGGGAACTACGGCCTACCGGCCTCATCTTCACTCTCCTCGGCGTCGGACAGGAGTGTCCTTGCTTGCACCAACTCTTTCGAGAGGACAAAACCCTCGGCGCGGATCTCATCGAGAACCTTTCTTTGGGACTAGCAACGAGCGTATTCTTTGATCCTCTCTTCGCGATCAAGGACCCTCTTCAACTCGTCTTAAGCATCCGTAGCGTCCTTCAAATAAATCGCCATCTCCTGATCAGCCTTAGTTCGGCTCAGTACTGCTCTGGTCCAGGCATCAACGGTCTCAGCCCTGACCTTCGAAAGCTCGGATTCGAGCTTCGTGATCATATCCGCTTGAACTAAAGCATTATCACGAGCTAAATGGAGTTGAACATCGAAGGTAGGAACTTTAGCTAGGGCGTTCTTCTCCTCTGAAGAGAGAACCTCCGGCCGAACTCTTAGCTCGTCACAGTCATTCTTGATTCGGTCGGCTTCATCCCGAAGACGTTCCAGGGCCTATGTCTTTTTATGCAACTAGAATAAACGAAGTGTTAGCCTCAGAAGCTAAAAAGGCGGAACGCATACGCACTCGGGACGGAAAATTACCTGCTCCATCAAGTAGCTCTCATAATTCAGCTCCGGCATGCCTCATATCGCAAGTGTGCCAGCTCGACTTCCTTTTCCTCGCAAAGGAACCTAAGGGATCTATCCTCATTCAGAGCTTTCCGGAACCTAGCTCCATGATGGAGCAACTCAGACCTAAGCCTATCAAAGGCCTGCAGAAGAAAACTAGGTAAGGAAAGCAGGACGCGGAATTCAAAAGGCCTATGTCGAAACTCACCGCAAAGTGAAGTCGGCGGACTTCCTCGAAGACCGAGGGAAAATCTATTAACCTAGTCCCCTTAACCCTGGAAGAAGCAACCCCGGTCGAGGCATGATCTCTCATAGAAACCACCTTTCCAGAATCAGGAACTACGGGCGCGGCAGGCTCAAACGACGCTTCAGTCTCGAAGCCTTCGCCTTACTCTGAGCGCCATCGCCCTGCGAATGCATGTCCCGCTTATTATTGTCATTCTTTAGCCCGTAAGCCGGCAATCCCTTCCCCTCTCTGGAGGAGCACGGACTCGCCTCTAAAGGCTCCCCGATACCTTAAACAGAAGTCGAGCACAACCCTATCGAGGGGACCAGTGTGAAAGGATACATGTACACGTTCAGGAATCCATCAACATGATCCGAGATGCCCTCATCCGGGGAAAGAGTCTATAACACTACTCTCTCCCCCCATCCGCAATCTCTCCTCACTAACTCAAGGTGCCCATCTCCTATCGAAGAAATAATCTTCAAGGAAGACTCTCTTTGATCCTGAGCATCAGGAGCGGAACTCTCCCCTCTTTGCCGAATAGGCCCCGATGTAGCTGTCATGGCTATGGCGAGACTAGAAGAACTGAAGCAGGAACCTGCACAAATACTTTAGGGCTAAGGTAATAAAGGGCTCAATGCTGAAATGAGAGGATAACTATCTAAAATGGGGAGATCCCTAAGTGAGCAGAAGCAACCCTATATATAAATATGAAGAAGCGGCATCATCTCCAATGCCGAGGTGGTACCTGACCTCGAGGATCTCCATCAAAAAGCAGCCAGGCTTCAAGTAGCCAACGGCATCATCTCCAATCTCGAGGTGGTGCCCAACCTCGAGGATCTCCATCAAAAGGAAGCCAGGGTTTAAGAAGCCAACGGCATCGTCTCCAATCCCGAGGTGGTACCCGACCTCTAGGATCTCCATCAAAAATAAGCCAGGCTTTAAGAAGCCAACGGCATCGTCTCCAGTCCCGAGGTGGTACCCGACCTCGAGGATCTCCATCAAAAGGAAGCCAGGCTTTAAGAAGCCAACGACATCGTTGCCAATCCCAAGGTGGTACCCGAACTCGAGGATCTCCATCAAACGAAAGCCAGGCTTTAAGAAGCCAACGACATCGTCTCCAATCCCAATGTGGTACCTGACTTCGAGGATCTCCATCAAAAGGAAGACAGGCTTTAAGAAGCCAATGGCATCGTCGCCAATCCCGAGGTGGTACCCGACCTCGAGGATCTCCATCAAAAAGAAGCCAGGCCTTAAGAAGCCAACGCCATCATCTCCAGTTCGAGGTGGTACCCGACCTCGAGGACCTCCATCAAAAAGAAGTTAGACTCCAGGAAGCATTTGGCATCATTGCAGGATTTGAGATGGTACCATGTGTCGAAGGCTCCTCTCAAGAAGAAAAATAAGCACTTCGAGCTCCGTCCATAAGGGTTCGACCTCAGGATATCGCCTAAATTCTGGCGACCCCTCATCTGGGACCTATCTACAACACTTCAAAGGTTGTCTACATCAAGTTAAAAGCAAGTTTCCAAATGCCTAAAAACTGACCCTCACTCAGAGACCGCTCTCGAAAATTTCAAGGCTCGAAGTACTATGTTCGTATAACCCAAGGGTCCCGACGGCCCGAGTCTATCGGACTAATTCATGCTTGAACCGAGGAACAACAGAGGGCTCCGAGAGGTGCTGTTTTTATCAAACGAAGACCAGAAAGAACACTCGCATCCAGGTTAGATATGGACAATAGTCAGCAAAGGCATACATTCAGAAGTCTCCACAAATGTAAAAAGAATATGGCAAGCATCAAAGACGAAAGTCGAGAAAATATCTTTATATTCATAAACGTTTGGTTACAACGGCCCACGAAGGGTCCTTACATATGATTACAAAAGCCCATAAAGGGTCCTTACACAGAAACAAAGAGGCGAAGTGCCACACCAGGCTGGAGAAGGAGGGTGAGCAACGGTGTATAGTCCGAACGCCCTCGTGAGCAGCGGTGTAGAGTCCAAACATCCTTCTAGACCGGAAGAAGTCGGTCGACCCTTTATCATCACCTTGAGCAAATAACGACAGCAATAACAGGCGTAACAACAACAACAATAGCGACAAGACGGTATGATATCGCTCGACAAGGGGAAGCTCAGGTAGTAGGCCACCACACAGCCGATGAAAATGCTTCCATGCGACCTTAAAGCCATCAACCCCACACATGGTGGTTAGCAATGGAGGATGATAGTGAGAAGAAAGGGATGAATGAATAGAGAAAGACACTTGGATGAAGATATAGTGCCGGAATGCCCCCATTTATAGGGGGTGATAACATGGCCATTAATGGCTTTGAAAGACGGATCGGCAGGTGCAATCAATGCGTTCTTGAAAAACTGAATCGACAGCGGTACTGTCACTTTGAAGGATGGGAATCGAAAGTGCATTGAATGACGCCAAAAAGACAAGTCCATGGGATGTCCCGCTTATCGTGAAGGTTGGCACCATAAGTATGATGTCGTCACGGGAAGTTTGAAGAATCGAATGTCAAAATCGTTTCCCATCGCTTGGTTCTGGAAAATGCGGATACTATCTGTATACGGTAAAATTGGAGGGTCTAATTTCCCGTTATTAAGGCATTCTAGAAGACCATCTCAGAGCCTTGAGGCCGCAAAGCCGTGACCGAGTTCCCTCCCTCGAGGCTCGTCGACACCCGACCTAGAGGCAATATTGACCGTGGAAAGGGTAAAAACGGGGAGTTCCCAAGACACACGACTAAATATGGCAAAGCCTAGCCGGCCTACTCTGAGCGGCCTACTCTGAACCCGAATCAGGGTGTCATGTCCAGCCGTCCCATCTCCATATATTTACAATTAATGTATTTTATACCGTGTTGGGATTCCCCTTCTATATAAAGGGGGATCTTTGTCATTTTTTGAAGGCGACTGTTGCTCCAAATATTTCACACAAAATATACAAGAACTCGCTCTTTCTCTCTCTAACATACTCTCTCGATATTGTTGCTCTTATTTATTATCTTCATATTAGTTCTTCATTTATTTCTTATCATTGGTCATAAAGGGCCTTAGCTGAATAGTTTACAACTATAAGCCATTCCTCGTTTTCCCTTAATAGCTCGAGCCCGAGCCTAGTAATCAACCACGAGGCCCCGCATCGGTCGGTCTAAGGCCCCGATCGGCTAGCTCCTCGGTTTAATCATTACTCAATTTTAGCTCGCATTTCGTCTTTAAACTTCATACATTTAGCATCATCTGCTTAAACAACTAGCCAAAAAATAGATCACGTATTTTTAGAGTCCCATCAACAAATTTAATTGTTATTACCATTTTCACGGTAAACAATTGTTAAGATGGATTTCACTTCTACAAGAATTTGACCTTAAGATAAAAGACAAAAAAGAACAGAGAATCAAGTAGCTGACCATTTGTCTAGATTAGAAAATCACCCCCTTGGGTTTAGTGAAATAAAGGAAGAATTTCCTGATGAACATATTTTCTTAGTTAACTCAATTGTGACTCAAACACCCTGGTTTACAGATATTGCAAACTACTTGGTTGGAAAGTAGACACCCCAAGATCTCTCTTACCATCAAAGAAAAAAGCTTATATCTGATGCAAAGTATTATTTGTGGAATGAACCTTACTTATTTAAAAATTGTGTAGATAATATCATTAGAAGATATGTGCCTAAAGAAGAGATGAACAAAATTTTATATCACTGTCATGATGGAGGAATTAGAGGTCATTACGCAGCAAATCGAATAGCCTTTAAAGTTTTGGAAGCTGGATTTTTCTAGCCGACTCTCTTTAAAGATGCCCGAGCATATGTTGCACAATGTGACAGGTTTCAGAGAACAGGTAACATCACTAAGAGAGATGAGATGCCATTTCAATCAATACAGGTATGTGAAATATTTGATCTTTGGGGAATAGATTTCATGGGTCCTTTTTCTTCTTTTCATTCTTTTGAATATATACTTGTGGCTGTGGATTATGTGTCAAGATGGGTTGAAGCTATTCCCACAAGGAAAAATAATGCTCGAACTGTGTGCAAATTTCACAAAAGAAAATATTATTACCATATTTGGCACACAACGAGTCATCATTAGTGACCAAGGGACTCATTTTATGAATAGACAATTTTCTGCTTTGCTGACAAAATATGATGTGACTCATAAAACAGGAACACCATATCATGCTCAAACTCAAGCGCAAGTTGAAGTTTCCAACCATGAGTTAAAACGAATTCTTGAAAAACGGTTGCAATCTCAAGAAAAGACTGGGCTTTAAAATTAGATGATGCATTATGGGCATACCAGACAGCATTCAAAACGCAATTGCAACATCCCCATATAGATTATTCTTTGGGAAAGCTTGTCATTTGCCAGTTGAATTAGTACACAAAGCATTTTAGTCACGACCCAAAACCACCCTGTCGTGATGACGGCTATCGTGGAACTAGGCAAGCCGACTCTTTACCAAAAATCAACGTGATATTTTATTTTCAAACATAAATTCACACTATTTAATAATAAAACTTTCATAAAGAACATCTGAATAACAAAGTGCGGAAAGAAAAGCCCGACATCAGGGTGTCACTAGTCATAAGCATCTACTAAGAACTGTCCTCTAATACTAAGACTAATACAGTTTGGAAAACAACTAATAGCATCTATAGGAAGATAGGAGGGAGAAGAGCAGGGCTGTGATCGCCATGCAAGTACCTTGCTAACTCCAACAGATCCGCGACGGATGAAATCAACACTCACTTGCACGTCCAGCAACCCCTGGATCTGCACACAAGGTGCAGGGAGTAATGTGAGTACGCCAACTCAGTAAGTAATAACAGTAAATAAAGACTGAACAGTAGTGACGAGCAGTAAAACACATAAAGTCCACATCATGAAATCTCAGAAATTACAACATGCTTTCAAATCAGTACGTGAGTCAAATCATCTCGTTTTAAAATCCAATTTTAGGTAAAAATCATTGAAGATATTTTTCAACACTTTCAACAAAGGCTCAATGCAAAAGAGAGTAAAAGTGATGAAAATCGTAAACAGACCCTCGGGCAAAACATCACTCATAAGCAGCCCATCGGGCAAACCTCACAGTCACTCGTATACAGCCCCTCGAGCATATCTCATATCACTCAATTAGGGTACCCGCGCTCATTGGGGGTGTGCAGACTCCGGAGGGGCTCCTTTATCCCAAGCGCTATAACAAGCCACCTCGTGGCATAAATCAATCAGGCCTTGGCCTCACTAAATAATGAATCAGTATAACATGTTGCGGCGTGCAGCCCGATCCCATAATATCCTCACAAATCAGGCCCTCGGCCTCACTCAGTCATAAACCTCTCAAGACACTCGGGCATTTCAGTAAAAACAGGGAACTCAGCCCGAAACAACATTTGTATGCCTTAAAACAGAGTATAAAACTGAGATATGCAGTAAAACAGGTATAACCATGACTGAATAAAGATTTTCAATCAAAAACAGTGAGATGATATGGAGAAAAGGCCCTAAGGGTCCAACAGCACTGGCACCAGGCCCAAAACATGGCATTCATCCCAATTTTCAGAAACTCTTTCTAAAACACATAATATCATATAGCTTCAACAAAATACGCAACTTTACAGCTGCTACGAGACAAACCAAGTCACAATGCCCAACAGTGCACGCCCACACGCCCGTCACCTAGCATGTGCGTCACCTAAAATAGTAAAATGATATGAAATCCGGGGTTTCATACACTCAGGACTAGATTTACAATTATTACTTACCTCAAACCGGTTAAATTCCTACTCCGCGATGCTCTTGCCTCTCGAGGCGGCCTCCAAATGCCTCGAATCTAGCCACAAACAATTCGATACAATCAACACGAGCTAAAGGAACAATCCCATAAGAAAATGCATGCTTTAGGTCAAAAGTCAAAAAGTCAACTCAGAAGCCGAGCCCCGGGCCCACGTCTCGAAATTCGACAAAAGTCGCAAAATCCGACAACCCATGCGATTATAAGACTAACCATACTAGTTTCACTCAAATCCGACCTCGAATAGGCTTTCAATCACCAAAAATTCATTCTTTTATGAAACTCCACAATTTTTCCCCAAATTCCATCCCAAATTACGAATCAAATGATGAATTCAATGATATATTCATGAATATTAGCCAAAACCGAGTTAGAATTACTTACCCAGATGATTTACTTGAAAAACTCCCGAAAATTCACCTCAAACCGAGCTCTCAAAGTCAAAGATGTGAAATAAAACCCTAAACCTCGCTTATATAGTGCCCTGTGAACCTTCACTTCGCGGTCTGCATAAATCCATCGTGGCCGCACACTCCTCACCGCGGTTCGCATAATTCTGTCGCGGCCGCGGACCCTGAGCCATACCATCCGCGATCCGCATAAAAATCCACCACGGCCGCATTCCCTCTTCCGCGGTCCGCAAAATTTCCACTGCGGCCGCATAGCACCTCCGGGGACCGCACCAATTTTGTGCGGTCCGCTCTTCCTACACCAGATACGGCTGATACCAGAAACCAGCCAACTTTTAAAGCCAAGAATTGATCCGTTACCTACCCGAAACTCACCCGAGGCCCTCGGGACCTCAAACAAACATACCAACACACCTCATAACATCATTCAAACTTAGTCAAACCTTAGAATCACTCAAAACAACATCAAAATACCAAATTACACTCGGATTCAAGCCTAAGAACATCCAAATTTCCAAATTTCACAAACGACGCCAAAACCTATCAAATCACGTCCAAATGACCTGTAACGACCCGGCCGGTCGTTTTTGGAATTTATGCCCCGATCCCCCATTAACTGCTTCCCCTAAGTTCATTCCTGCTATTTTGGTTTGTCGGAACATTCGGTGTTGGGATTCGGAGTGTTTTGGGACACTTAATCCCTAAACGAGAGCTTGAGTATGGAAAAATGGTCCATAGTCAGAACAGCGTGAAGACGACCTCGGAATAGAAATCCGATGGTCCCGTTAGCTCCATTAGGTGATTTCGAGGTTGGGAGCGTGTTCGGAATGTATTTTGGAAGTCCGTAGCTCATTTAGGCTTGAAATGCCGAAGTTTGAGTTTTTGAAATTCCCGGTCCGATATGAGTTTTTGATCCGAGGGTCGGATTGGAATTCCGGAAGTTGCAGTAGCTCCATCATGTCATTTGGGATGTGTGTGCAAAATTTCAGGTCATTTGGACGTGTTTTGGTTAGGTTTTTGATCGAAAGCGTATTTTGATAAAAGTTGAAGTTCTTAGGCTCAAATCCTTGTTTAATTCGAGTTTCCGGCGTTGTTTTAGGTGGTTTAAGGATTTGTACAAGTTTGAATGAGGTACTAGGTGTTATTGGTGCTTTTGGTTGAGGTCCCGGGGGCCTCGGGATGATTTCGGGTGGTTAACGGAAGAATTTGAGAGGTGTTACAGCAGCTGAACCATTGCTGCTTCTGGTATTTTCGCATCTGCGGCTTGGGAACCGCAGATGCGGAGCTGTAGAAGCAGCATGTCCACCGCAGGAGCGGAATTCGAGTGTTCCTTCAGTTTCCGCAGGTGCGGAAGTTTAACCGCAGAAACGGTTACGCACCTGCGAGATAGTAGTCGCAGATGCGGTCCTTGGGATTTTGATTGAAACCGCAGAAGCGGTAAGGAATCCGCATAAGCGGCAGCCGCAGGTGCGGTTTAAGATCGCAGAAGCGGAACTCTTGGCTTTAATGAAAAAAAACCGTAGAAGCTGTGACTTGGTCCGCAGAAGCGGGGCCGCAGATGCGGTCCTTTGTCCGCAAAAGCGGAAACACCTGTTCAGAAATATCAATTTCGAGGGTTTAATTTCATAAGTTTAAAAATCGATTGAGAGCTTGGGAGAAGGCGATTTTGAGTGGGTTTTGAAGAGAAAATCATTGGGTAACGTTTCCTTGATCCCTTTTCATTATATTTCATCATTATATAGCTAAATACATCATTGGAATTCGAATTTAGGATCAAAAGTTGGTTAATTTGGGGTAAAACTTCATACACCAAACTATTGGGTTTTGGGGGGGAATTTGACCTTGGATTTGGGAGATTTTTATATGGTTAGACTCGTGAGAGTACAAGGGTTCTTAAAATGTGAAACTTATTCGATTCCGAGATGTTGGCTGGAGGGGCGTTTCGGTCATTTTACCTATTTTCGCGCCCTAGCTTTAATTTTTATAGTGGAATCAGTTGTTTGCAATATTATTTACGATGTGTAATTGAATTGAATAGATTTGGGCCATTTGGAGTTGGATACTCGTGGCAAAGGCGCGGTTTCTAGTGATATCGAGCCGGTTCGAGGTAAGTGGCTTGTCTAACCTTGTGTGGGGGACTTTTTCCCTTAGGATTGTTTTCTTGATATTTGAGTGCCTTGTACGTGAGGTGACGAGCGCGTACTTGAGCCGATTGATGAAAATCCGGTTTTCACTTAAGTTGTTGATATTTAGCTTTCTTTCCTACTTGCCTTATCCTACTTGAAATTTTACTTGTGCTAGATTTGGAAAGCATGTTTAGCTGACTTAACTGCCTAATTGCTTAAGTTGTTTGACTGTATTACGTGAAGCATGCTAGGCTAATTCTATTTGTTGCTCTGTCTTTCGTACTTTATTCCTTGGTTTGTTTCTGGCTGTGGTTGCGCATTTACATTGGGACTACGGATGTGGGATTCCGGTAGCTCCCCCCCCCCCCCTTTTTTACTTTGGGACTGCGGGTGGGATTCCGGTAGCTCCCCCCTCCCTTTTACTTTGGGACTGCGGGTTAGATTCCCGATAGACCCCCCTGCATTTTGATGGTTGGACTACGGGACGGTATCCCGGAAGATCCTTCGGTTTGGTATATGAGTTGGACTACGGGACGGTATCCCGGGAGATCCACTGGTTAGTTGAGGAAAGGGCTATAGGACGGTATCCTGGGAGACCCTCATTGTTATCGTTGGTATTGAGTTATATTTACTCTGTGTTTGCTCTGTCCTTTGTGGTTGTTATTGTCTCGTTGACCTGCCTTATTTCACTGCTGTATTTATTATTTCTGTCAGATTATCATACCGTTAATTATTGTTATTACTATATTTGCCTCAGTATGGCCCTGACCTTCCTCGTCACTACCCAACCGAGGTTAGGCTTGGCACTTACTGAGTACCGCTGTGGTGTACTCATGCCCTTCCTGCGCATGTTTTTCATGTGCAGATCATCCAGGTACCTCTACTCAGGCGCACTATCAATGAGGCAGAAGGACTACGGAGACTTCGAGGTAGATCTGTTGCGTCCGCAGACCGACGAGTCTCCCTCTTACTCTATCTCTAGTACTTAGTTTTTCTTCTTCCGGTTGTTAGATATTCTGGAGTTTGGAGCCTTTACTTTTCGCTTCTGTAGCCTGTGTTGCCCGTGAGTTTCCGGGTTTTGGGGATTGTTTTGAACTTGTGATATTGAGTTGTACATGCCGAGCGCTATGGGCCTCGCTAGAATCATCTTCATCCCAAAAGCCATCAAACATTGGACACAAATCGGGCCCTGGACATCCTCAATACCCATCAACCTACCAATTGGGTCACATCTCTGGCTATCTCCGTCTGAACCTTTCCTTGAGCTGGACAAGACAAATGAGGTCATCTATACTGCCGCTCACTGAATGTCATCAAATAAGGAGGACCGGGAGAATTCCACACACAGCTTATAGAAACTCGACCTGGGCTCCGAAAAGATAGCCAACTCCGAAATGACGCTGCTAAGGGCCAGCAACATCCATCGTCCATTGCGCCCTCTAAGCATGTAATATGCCAACGTCCCACAAACTGCTCCGCCGGCGACCTCAAGGGCCATCGCCACTACATTGCCTTAACCGGTGATACAGGAATGGTGATCGTCGTAATTCCTTTCAGCAAGCTTACCTTAACCACCTCCGTTTTGACGCATATTTGAGATGCCTTTGCTTCAGAAGTGCTGGCAAACTCCGATATCAGTATAGATTCTTCGCAAGGCACTACCATATAAGTAATGACGCCAGATCGTTTCATCAAGCGATGAACAATGGAAACTAACTACAAGGTCGTGGACAGTGATAATTTCTTTCATTATCTTCACACTGTTCTGACGCGTAGGCAAATTCACACCTACCGTCCCCTGCATTCATAACTGCTCCAGGCCAACTCTCCAGGCTACACAAATAGGACAGTATTAAGCCGAACGCGGAGGTAAGCAAACTCAAGATTGGGGCTGTATGTCAAACGCTGTCTTAAGCTTCTGAAAAGCTCGCCTCACATACTCTCTTGTCCACTGAATGGGGCACCCTTCTGTGGATCCAATCTTAGTCATAGGGGCAAGCGAACTCTATCGAATAAACACCAGAACACGATCGTAGTAAACCCGCCAAGCCAAGGAGAACTGCGAATTCTCTGTAGCGTAGAGGACGGCAGCGGGCGCGAACTCGCGATCGGCCTCTACCTTTCCTCGTGGCCACCCGGAAATACCCCTCACTAGCAAAATACATGGCCTAGAACTGCCACAGAATCAGCCAAAAACCTCACATTTTGAAAACTTTGCATATAACTTTTTCTCCCTCAAGGTCTTGTAGCACGGTCCTCAGGTGCTGCTCGTGATCTTCCCGACTCGGGAATACACCAGAATATCATCAATAAAAACAATCACGAACGAGTCAGATATGGCCTGAATCACACTGTGCATCAAATGCCATGAAAGCTTGCAGGGGCATTGATCAGCCCCCAAATTGACATGACAAGGAACTCGTAAATGGCCATATCGAGTCCTGAAGGCAGTCTGTCGGGATGATCTGGCTCCCGAAATCTTCAACTGGTTGGTTACCTGAGCGACTAAGTCAATCTTAGTCAAAGCACCTCGTGCGCCCTGCGAAGCTGGTCAAACAGATCATCAATGCGTAGGGTTAAAGAGGATGAACGGTTCTTCACTGTAACCTTGTTTCTAACTGGAGGTAATTCAATACACATGTGCATGGAACCATTCTTCTTCGTCACGCCAACAAAACCAGGAGACCGCACGGTGAAACACTGGGTCGCAATAAACCACTTACCAAGCAATTCCTGTAACTGACTCCTTCATACTCTTTTCAACCTCTAGGAGAGAGCTCATAAGCGATACGGAGGAATGGACAATGGGTTGAGGACTGCCTCGGCAAATAGATCAAATGCCCAGGAAATTCAATGTTCTCTATCAGGCGGCATTTGCGCGGACGGGAAGATTCGGCTGGAAATACATCGGGATAATCCCTGTACCACTGAACAGAATCAACAGAATGGGTATCAACACTAAACATCTCTCACATAAGCCAAATACCGCGGCACCCCTATCTCAAATCATGCGCTTGAGCTTTAAGGAAAAGAGATTAACTCTACTGGGAGTGTTCTAAAGTACCACTCCACTCAACACGTGGAATACCTGGCATAGGCAGCGTCACGGTCTTGGCGTGACAAATACTGAGAATAGCAAAATGGCGGGCGACAACCAGCTCCACTGCCCGAAATATTATGATCAAATCCACATTACCGAGTAATAATTAAGTCTGCTCTGGTCTCAAAACCACGAAATATTAACCAACAGATGGACCAATAAAACGCCGGTCCACAACAACGAGAATCTCCCACGAGTAGTAGAACATAAACGAGGGCACTCAGAAGAATCCCGAGGCACACCCACAATGAGGAGCAAAGTAAGAAGGACACATAAGAGTAACTAGAGCCCGGATCGAATAGAACACGATGCCTCTCGTGTGACCAACCAGAATAATACCTTTGTAATGACGGAGTCGGAGGCAACAGCCTCAGTACGAGCAGGAATAGCCATAATTCCGTGGGCCCGGCCCCTCTCTCGAGGGGCACCTCTATCTCCCCGACCTTCCGCCTCTAGCCGGCTTGGGCAGGTGGGGTAGCTGTTGGAGCTGTGATCAATCGGCCTGAGAACATTGAGGAGCACGCTGCGCTGAGAGCAGTCTGTTGAAGATGCACCCCTACCAAGTCTGGGGGCAGTCCCTAACCATGTGGCGTGTATCACCACACTCAAAACAACAAGCTCTGGGAGGACGCGGTGGCTGTGACTGGCTGGGACTAGGCCTGCTGGACTGACTCTGAAGCACCCGCGCAGGAGGCGCTCTAGAAACTGGAGGTGCATAATAAGGCCTAAGGTGCAGGTAGAGCTGGGGTACTGCGCGGCTGCGGAAGAGCTGATATGAACAGGGCGACCCGCATAACCCCTGCTATAATGACCTGCTGATGATGGGGTATGGGCACCAAAGTAGTGACCCGACTCTCGAGACCTCTTGGCCTCCCTCTCCCTCGCTCCCTGGCGAGCATACCCTCAATCCTCCTGCCAATGCTCACTACCTGCTGATAAGGAACGTCCGTCTCCAACTCTCAAGCCATGCTAGATCTGATGGTGGGATAAGGCCCTCAATGAAACCTACGAACTCTCTCCCGAACTGTTGCCCAACCAAGCCGCTGGCATGCCTGGCCAACCTAGTATAATGATAGCATACTCTGAAACGGTCATAGCACCCTGGCACCAAATGCTCAAACTCTACGCGCCATGCATCCCTAAGACTCTAGGGAACAAACTCTCTTCTCATGAACATATCCGAAACTGGGTCCAAGTCATGAAGCAGCCTCGACTGGACTGTCTATCTCATAAGTGCGCCACCCAATCATAGGCAGCTCCCGAAGCTGAAAGCAGTGAAAGAAACCCCGCTGGACTCCACTATGCCCATAGTGCGAAGAATTTACGATGACACTCCTCTAGAAAATCCCAAGGCATCGTCTGATGCTAATCTACTGAACCACTGGGGGATCATACTTCTTGAACCTCTCAAGCCTGCGCTGCTCGTCCTCTGAAGCAGCTGACCCATCTTTGGGCTGAACTGGTGCTGCAGGGTGCCGGAATAATCTCGGGAACCTGCTCAACCTGCACTCGCTGCTCAGGGGTGCGGACGCGGGAGTCTGTGCTCCTCCCCGACCTGGATGTGGCTGCAACAAGCGGGAAGCAACCCCGCTGACCTAAGGTGGTGTACATGCTCATGAACTGAGCAAAGTCTCCTGGAGCGCTGAGGAGCAATAGTGGCAGTAGTAGGTGTGCCAGGTGCCTGGGCTCCGGCTGGATCTATTTGGTGGTACTCCGCGGCAGCTCGCGTAGGTGGCTCTGGCTGCACCACGTGCGCATCCTCGACCTCTTCCCCCGGCCCGCGCCTTGACGGCTGCAGTAGGGGGAGCGGGTGCCTGATCATCTCGAGTAGCACCGTGTCCTCACCATCTGTGAGAGAATAGAAGTCAGAAGTTTAATTGATGTCCAAAATATCGCACGACGAGGAATTCAAATGAAATGAAGATTTTTGCTAAACAGTTACATAGCCCCTCGTAGATAAGTACACGACGTCTCCGTACCGATCAGCGAGACTCAATAAACTGCATGTGTTCCGTGACTCCTATGAACCTAGAGCTCTGATTACCAACTTGTCACGACCCTAGTTCACCGACTATGAACATGTCATGACGGCACCTAGTCCCCATGACCAGGTAAGCCTAATATTGCGAAATATAATAATTGCGGAAAAAATAGAGGAAACCAAATTAAATACTAAAAGAACTGTACTGAATGCCA
>NW_017671480.1:0-1923 GCF_001879085.1 Nicotiana attenuata
CCTGAAAATCCTTAGCAAAGACTTCTACAAGACGTTCTATTTTTCCATAGAAATATATTCGTTCAAGAAGGGCTCCAAAAGATGTTGATCGTAAATGAGAAGATTGGTTCCGTAGAAAGACGAAAGTGGATTCGCATTCATATGTATTCATATGTATTCATATGTATTCTACTTACTTATTTTTTATGTCATGTGTGTGGTATCTAGTTTTTTAATATGTATTTAGCCTTGTCACTGTATTTAGTCTTCTGTAAGTGTTTGTAGTTGTTTTGATATGTATTCAAAACTGATTTTCTATGAAATATGCAATGTATTCAACTGTATTAACATGTATTTATTATTGTTAATTGCAGGGAATTAATTTGTTTGTGAAACACCAACCAAAATTTGCACCCCATATCAGTGTTTACACTAACACTGATATAGTCTCCCAGCTAAAAGAGAACCTTACTCCTGTTCAGTACCAACAATTTGGCAAAACATGCTTAGGCTCATTTCTTCAAATGAAGCACTGTGAAGTTCAACATCAACTCTTCAGATGCTTCATGGCTCTCCAGTTAGAAGGCACTCCTAACAATGTATTTGCAGTACACGTCAATGGTACTGAATTACATTTCACATTAAGGGAGTTTGCGCTTGTGACTGGCCTAAAATGTGTTGGTAATGATGAAGATTTTGAGTTTAGTGAAACGCTTCCTAACCGGCTTATTGAGACTTACTTTGGGGGTGCTAATCTTGTCAAGAAGAAACATTTGATGAAATGCTTCGATGACAAGAAATGGGGTCCCGACAATGATGGTGATGCCTTGAAGATATCTTTGTTGTATTTCATACACACCTTCATTTTTTCATCCGAGAAGAATAGTACAACTATACCAAGGCTACATTTTGACTTAGTAGAGAGTGGGCGCTATTCTGAATATCATTGGGGTTCAAAAGCATTTGAGATGTTGACAAAATCGATTAGCAAGAAGATGGATGCTGTGAAGAAGTATTACAGGATAGCTGGGATGCCCCTAGCTATGCAAGTGTGGTTTTATAAGTGTTTTTCTTCTGTTGATTCTAAAATTGCACTTCGAGTTGATGACGTGGTCCCCGGAATACTCAACTGGAGAACCACCGGAAATCAGTCAACCTTTGCTTATCTGATGAACGGCATGTTCAATGACACTGGAAACATGGTAATATACAAATTATATCATTGCTAGTTTAGATTTTATTAATAATTAATAGGCATACATTTGCATATAAAAGTATGCAGTTGCATTCAGATACATTTTTTATGCTTCAATACCTGCTGTAGTTTCTGCTGTCATATTCTCCAAAATATGCTGCATACAGTTGCATACAAATGCATCTAGATTTTGCATACACTAGACTGCATTCATTTTCAAGGGATGCATACAGCAGAATACATTTCTATACAAATACATACAGATAGAAATACTTGTATAATCAGCTGCATACAGATATTGATGCATACAGCAATATACATTTGGATACAAATGCTTACAGAAATAAATACTTGCATATAGATTCAAGATACATGTATACAAATGCATAGGGACTAATAATCAGTTGCATACACTTGTATACAAATGCATACAAAAATTGCATACAGTTGAATACATCTACTGCATACAATTGTATTCATATGCATACAGCAATATACAGCTGTTGTAGCCTTCATTATTAATTCGTCATACATATGCATATTATTTCCAAATCATCAACTCTGCCTTATCTTCAATAGAAATTTCATTTTGTATTCTAGATCTGCATCTGGAAGTTTTTAGTTAGACTTTTATTATATTTCGTTTTTCAGATTGTTTTCAAGGACATCAGTCCAAGCGATATAGAGCTTGCTGTTATTCAGATTCCTCTTGTAGCCGTCGATATTGAGAACAGACCTACTCCTGCTCA
>NW_017671480.1:4470-8621 GCF_001879085.1 Nicotiana attenuata
GGGCGTACAGATTGCATGCTAATGTACCTTGGCATACTGTGGATAATGTCTTGATACCAGTCAACTTGAAGGACAAACTACACTGGGCATTGGCTGTTGTCACATTCAAGGAGAGATGTATCAAAGTGTATGACTCGTACAGATTTGCAGGTCATGATGCCTATGTAGTTTCTGAGATTGATAAGCTAGCTAAGCTTCTACCTCTGTATCTATCAATCAGTGGCTTTTACAGAGATAGTCAAGGCATAGATTGGTCTGCTTATTCAGTATACACTAACAAGTCACATAACGATCCCTTTGAAGTTTTTTTCATTTCAGATCTGCCTCAATAGAAAGCTGGGAGCATGTAAGTATTCAATCATCATTCTTGTTTGTTATATACAAATCTAATTGTATGAATTATTTTTAATTATTTCAATCAATTATTTTTTAGGGATTGTGGAGTGTATGTTGCAGTATACGCAGAGTTTCTGAGCACTCTTGGAGAGATTCCAAAAACAACATTTGATTCCACACTACTCCGTCAAAGATATGGTGCTCTCCTATGGGACTATGCTATGCTCAAGATAGACGCTGATGCCATAAGCGAGAATGAAGCATCTTCAAAGATTGCTAGGCAAATCACTGAGTCGGAGGCAAAGATGCAGATAGTGTTAGAATAGCTTTAGGTTATTGTAATTTTGGAGTGTAGTTTCAAGAAGAATACTGTTTTGAGTAGTTTTGGGTGTAGATGCTATTTAGTTTGAAAAACTTATCACTTATAGCAACAATGTTCGTATATGACAATTGCAACTTTTCAATGACTGTTTCACTTGGTTTGTTCATAAGTATTCATGCTTATTCTTCAGTTTGAATACATATTTATCTTACAGGAGTCAAGTATGTATTAATACCAAGTAACTTTTCTTGAATAGGTTTTAGTTAATAAACATGTTAACGTCAAAGTCAGAAACTTTATATATGCTGATGGTATGTTATACAAAAGAATTCAGCTGTATTTTTTTTTCTTTCAGTTGTATTCAATTGTATTTAACTGTCAAATTCAATTGTATTCAGCTGCATTCATTCAGATATATCTTTCAAGTTCAGATAATACATATTAAAGAACACAATTTCAGATGTATTAAGCAGGTTGTACGTAGTCAGTTGTATTCAGATGTACTAAGTTGTATTTAAGTGTATTATTCAGCAGTAGTTATTTGTATTTAAATGTATTATTCAGATGTATTCAGCTATTTTTTGGTGTATTCATTTACTAAAAGTGCTACTGAACTGTATTATTCATAAAAATACAGTTGTGTTTTCTAATATTCAGCTATACTCAGTTACACTCAACTATATACTTCATATATATTTATCTGTATAAAAATACTTCAACTACATGTATTCAGAAAATTCAAGAAAGTCATTTCAAAATATATTACTTGACAAAGAGAATTTATTATAGCTGATAATGTCATCAAAAGTATTGACAAATCGTTGAAGCACCAATACATATCAGAGTGTTAACTATTTATTACGTGGAGCATTTCTACACGTTCGCTTGTTATGTCCTCCCTGCCCACATATGCTACATGAATGTTGATTTTTCGGATGCAGCAATTCACTTAAAGTTTTATCGCGCTTCTTCTTTGGCCTTCCAGGAGGTCTTTTCCATTTGGGTGGTAGTACAACCTCCTGTGCAACATGTTCTGGTATATTCCAGTCATTTTTGTCCGGTAGCGGGTACACTGGCACATCGTATGTCATTACAATTGTACTTGGTTTGTAATAGTTAGAGCAATATTCTTCTGGCATTAGAAACTTGCTCTTCCATACATCCCAAGCATGTGGGCATGGCAATTCATCAATTTGGAACCTCCCACAAACACATTTTCTCTCTAACAGGCAAACTGTGTAATTCCTCCCACCATCGTTAACCGTATGTAAGTATTCAGTTGATGGTACCACTACATTTAAAAATAGAAATATAAGTTTTGAACACATTTACCTAAATTACCAAATGTATAATGCTGAATTAATAAGTTACATACAACTGAAACATTTGCATATATAAGAATACATCATATATTTAGACCAGCAAAATATCAACTGCGAGAAGTGCAGAACTTATCCAAAGTCTGATGTACTTTAGGCAACAGTATGCTAACAAAAGCATTAGAATCATACGTATTCACAATACATATAAAAATTACATATCATAGAGCTAGTTGTATTCTGATGTATTCTAATTGTTTTTCCAGCATGTTTTTAGTTATATTCAGTTGTATTCATATCAGATCTATGGAAAAATATGTCTTTTATGTGCTTGAATATAGTTGTATTCATATATATTAATGGTAGTTCTACTTAAAAATGATTGTATTCAGTTGTATTCATGCCACTAATTCAGAAAATAACTAAAAATATATACAGCAATGACTGTAAAATTTAACTTACAGTCATACGTGTACACATTGTCTCATTCAACTCCAGCATCTCCTGGTATTTTTTCCCAAGCGTCTTGTATGTCTGTGTAGCTTCTTTGCTGTTACTACAATTCCAACGTCCAAACATCTTCCTTTCGAGGAAGTCGTATATTGGCAATTCCCTTGCTGAAACTAGTGCGCCATTGATTGACTCAGCAATATTTGACGTCATTGTCCATCCCCTGTTAACAGGTGCATACAACCTAGCCCACTTTTCGTAACCAGCTAACTCTAAGTATTCTTTCACCCTACTATCTACCTTCTCCACCTTCTCCATCAGACTGTCAAATTTAGCTTGTGTGTATGCTTTTGCCATCGAGAAGTATATCTCGCTCAACTTGGCATGGCTCTTTTTGAATTTCTTATATACGTTGTTCCATAGATGCCATATACAAGCAAAATGCGGTACATCTGGATACACTCTCGATACAGATTTAATGGTACTCTCATTTCTATGTGAAACGATGCTCATGTTTTCCCTTACACCGTATGCTATCTTGAATTGCTCAAAGAACCACGTCCAAGCAGCATCGTTCTCTGAATCAATAACACCATATGCTAGTGGCAATATATGACCTATAAATACAATTGAATATAATTATTATTAAAACATGTATTTCAATATTTAAAATATTAATAGATTGTATTATTATTCAGATACTCACCTGCACCATCCAACGTGCTTGCCGAAACGAATGTCCCGGTGTAGTAAGATTTTAGGTGACTTCCATCCACAACACAATTGGTCTACAATGATCAAACCCCCTTATAAAGGCATACAATGATATATACACGTACATGAATTCATTTTTTGGCGATTTTACCATTCTGATGTGGGAACCTGGATATGTCATATCCATTGTATATAAGTATCCTGGTAATTTTTTGTACGAATCAATCGGTTCACCTCTCAGAAAATTCATTGCCTTTTCTTTAGCCCTCCACGCCAACATGTAGCTAACATCTACACCTAAATCTGATTTCACATCATCAATAATATCCCTCGTAGTGTATTTCCTCTTATGGTTTGTAAGCTTTGGCCTTATAATTCCACCTATAAGGCTGCTACTAGCCTGCCGCTGCTCGTACACCTTGTCCTTCAGCGGACATGTATGGTTATCATTGAATTCTCTCACCTTGAATAGTTCTGATTTGTTAATGCTTGAAGCCTTAAACCTCCATTCACAATCTTCTGAAATACATAATAATGCATAGCTGCAAATAATTAATCATTTTACATTCGATTAGCATAATTGTTTACAAAAAATACAGCTCATACACAGACAAATACAATCTGACATATATGCATCCTGACATATATATATAAATTTGTATACTACTGAATTCATTTTAGTTATATGCGTTTAAACACAATGAATACAACTGAACACTTGTATGTATATGCAAACACTTAATACCACAGTAGACAAAATAAGAACATAATTAGAGCCACTGTTGTATTTTTACACCAGTAAAATACATTTGAATACATGTATTTAAGGACCCTAAACAAACATATGTTTTCATCTGTGATCATCAGGACGAAATACACAAATTCGCATAAATACAACTACGTTAAACAAACGGCGCGAATCAATAATGGAAAATACAAAGGAAACAAAAATTTAAATACATGCAAACCTGACAGCATTAGACCGATCAACCCGGAGTTGAAACCTTTGA